>NW_022991779.1:750664-990703 GCF_902827175.1 Gymnodraco acuticeps
AAAAATGTAATTACAAAGATGCTTCAAGAAAACCACCTCACCGGGTCCAAAGAGACCCACTTATGCATCTAAGGGTTAACCTGGTTTCAAATGTAAAAATATATTTCCTATAACAGTGAATTAGGTATACTTGCAGTGGGCCTATACTAATATTAAAAACCTGACTGTGCATCCAGGAAAATACCAACAGCCACTCCTGCTAGTGATAATCCTGCTCCTGCCTGTCAGAGGGAATCAGAGAGGCTGTAAAAGCGGCCTGTCAGCAGCAGAAAGCCGAGGAGCTGCAGCCATAATTGCAGCTTTAAGCCCAGCAGAGGGCCGCTAAAGCCGGGCTGGAAATCCTCTCGGAGCCTTTTCTAAAGAAAGCTCATCGGCCAAATTCTCTCCTTTGATTAAAGACTTGTCTCTACTTGATCAATAATAGCTGAACTTTTCTTACTCTAACTCTGGAGCTAATTGTGCCGAGGCCTGAGGTGAAACAAGTCGGTCAGGAGTTTAAAACCTGATGCATGAAAGTCTTTGAGGACGATGTGTTATTTAGAGAAGTAAATGAGATGTAACAGTAGAGCATGAAACTCTCCGCCTGAAGGACACTTGAGCTGTGAACGCTTTCTGCCTCTGAATATTTGAATTAATTGCAAGTATTTACCTTTTTCAACATCCAAGTCTTTGCCAAAGTTTTACACTTATATCCAGTTGAGGTAAGTAGTAAAGTGCCATTACTGAATTACTGTATACTTAAGTACAATGTTGCATTACTTTACTTTTGTATTTCTATTTAATATTACACTCCTACTCCTTGGAATACCTTTCATTTAATTGACACTATTAGTTGCTATATTACTTTGTAGTTTAATGTTATTAATAAACAAAGTCTAAGTGAGCTAATCATTTATGGATTTAGATACCTGGCAATATAAAAAGTAATTAAAGTTAGCTCCACTAACTAAGCTGCAACATTTAAATATACACATTGATGCATTATGAATTGTGGTCCTGTAGTATATTATATATTACTCTGAAAATGGCTATTTTACATAATGATTACTTAAAGTTTTGGTACTTTAAGTATATTTTGCTAATTCATTAAATGTTGTGCTTTCATTTAAGTAAACTTTTGATGAATGTTACTTTTAACAGAGTGTTTCTACACTTTGTTATTACTGCTATCACTTAATTAAAAGCACTTGTTACTGCTTATAACCAAAATAGAGTCAATGCAATAGAAAGGTGATTTGATTAACCTTAATGTCTCTACTGTAGGCTATTTTTATTATATGTACAGCACTTTGGCTCGACCAAAACTCGTTTATAAATGTGCTATATAAATAAAACTTGATTTGATTTGATTTAACCTCAGCAGATTGAAGTAAGAGTAAACTCAACTGAAATCCGATTATAATTAGTATTTTAAAAAGTTAAAATGTCCCCTTTTCCAAACAAATGAGGTTAAACACGTTATTTGTTATATGTTTTGTGTTGGACACATGTAGTATGTGTAGTTCCTCGTACCTGCACTCTGGACTCGGGCAGGTTGATCTTCAGCGCCACCTCCTCCCTCATGAAGATGTCCGGGTAGCGCGTCTTGCCGAACAACGACTCCAGGATGTCCAGCTGCGTCCGCGTAAAGGTGGTCCGCTCGCGGCGCTGCTTCCGCGGGTTTCCTGCAAGACAAATACAAAAAACTCATAAATTACTCTGTCCAGGACTTTCAAAAACAACTTGAATATTGCTCAAAAAGTTAGAGACTGAATCTTATCATATACTGCGGGATCCATCCTGCGTAAATACAGTTGTTTGGATAGTTTCACTGTTTTACTCAGGCCGTGTCTTCATTTTAGTATTAGGCCCTACTTGTTTTTGTTGTCATTTTTCGATTAGCAGAACCCCAGTTTCTTTCGCTTATTTCGACGTCTTTCGAGTATAAAAACGTTTTTTAAAAGTGCATCGATAGAGGAGCGTATTATCATCGACATTAAAGCGATAGACGTAACTAAACTAGCCTATTGTTTTTACAAATTACAACTTAATTGTGCCCAAAATGCAGAAGCACCGAGTTAGAATCAAAGACTATAGCCTATCACACACATCGTTAAACGTGCATACACCAAGTGTCCCACATCGCAATCCTCACCTTTTCTGTTCAGCTTCTAAAACTAACTTAGGTTTTCAAAATAATGTATTTAACTCGACTTTATGTGTTATCACTAACCAGACAACAGAAGTAGGCTATGTATCGGTGTAAAAGCAGCCTATTACTTAAAATGGATGTAAGAACAATATCCGTCTTGATCATAAAATCGTGAGGTATCGAAATATACGGAACACCAGCATAGCCAATCAGTACAATCGAAATATTTGGAGACATGTAAGACCTGTTAGAACCACACTGAATAATTCCCTGGAAAGTTGTATTTAAAATAGTTTGTTGTATGTGTGGTCCGTAGCCTACCGGGGAAATAAACACAAAGGCCTAATAACAAATAAAAACGATAACACCACAGCATATCCTAACAGTAACATCGAAATATTTGGAGAACCACATTTTACAGGTTGTATTATAAGATAAATGTAGTCTAACTTATACACAACAATGAAATAAAGTTGTATTTTTAAGATGTTATATGCACATGTCTGCTATTGTGGTCCGATGTAAAACCTACGTGTTGTTTAAAACCACAGTGAATAATTCCCTGGAAAGTTGTATTATAAGTCGTTTTTTGCACATGTCCGTAAACATAAAAAGCCTATAATAACAATAAAAATAGTAACACCACAGCATACCATAAGAGTAAGATCGAAATATTTGGAGAAACAAAGTTTACAGGTTTTATTGTAAGAGAAATAATCTAATGCATGCAAGAGTGCTGTGAGTGCTGTTAACCACGATGTATTGAAGTTGTATTTTTAAGATGTTATTTTGCTGCTCTTCTGGTCCAATGTAAAATGTATAGACGTGTTGTTTAAAACCACAGTGATTAATTCCCTGTAAAGTTGTATTTTAAATCTGCTTTAACTGGTCTAGTTTCCCCGGTGCTCCGTACCGGGGTATCCCACCGACGGGTGCAGCAGGTCCATGGAGCTCAGGCCCATCCCGTTCATCCCGTACGGGGCCTGTTTGAGGTAAGACATCATGCTGAAGCCCGGGTGGGGGGAGGGGGGGGGCCGGGGTCTGGACGGGAGGAGAGGTGCAGGTCTCCCGGTGTGAAGGTGTGAAAATCCCCCGGTGTGAAGCTATACTGCGAGACAAAGAAGCTCCGTGAGTTTGGGCAAGAAATAAGTCGAAATACACTTTTTAATGATGCATCAAACAACGTGATAAAACACAACGGCCTGTGTTCAGTTAAGCAGAGAAACATTTTAAATAGGCCTCCACTTTCTTATCGTAACTCTTAACTAACCTGATTAAAAGTCACACCTAATTGCCTTTCGAGACCAGTCATTTTGTCTTAAAAGCTCAACTCACTACTTGGCAACTTTTCTAATTTCACTGCATGTTTTTAAACAGTGAAAGCAAATGTAAATGACTCGGCTCCTCCGAGACAAAGAAGCACGGTGAGTTTGGGCAAGAAATCACGTCGAAATACACTGAAATACACTATTTCCTTATCGGTTATAAGTGTAAATGCATCCTACAATCTAACAAAAACCCATAGCTTGCGTTCATTAAGCAAAACACATTTGACTTTTCTACGAAGGCCTCCCGATTTATTCTCTAACAAACTCTTAGCCAAACTCATACAAACTGATTAAAAGTCACATTTCCCCCCTAAATAAAACCACTTTCTTACGGTCTATTTATATGAACTTTAACAGCATGTTTTGAACAGTGTCGAAAGCATTAAACTGTGCAATCGGTCAATGTCATTAACCCTGATGACTGTGAATACAAACGTGTGTATTTCACGTTTTGGACGTTTTATAATTAATTCCTAAAAGACCAAGGATGTGATTTCACAAAGTAATGAAGCCAGATGGCCTCGGTAATAATCCTCGGACTTATTTACAAGCTAAATCTGATTTTATTAAAAATAGCTGTAATAATTGAAGTGGAAAATATGTTAGTTTTAAGGAGAGTTGATCTGCATGTGCACGTTAAATTGTTAAAGCATCCTAATTGTATCTAGAAATAAAAAGGGACGTCCAGGCCACGAAGACACTTCAAGCTCAAATTGAGAAAGTACAAATACTCACAATAACTATTTATAAATGTGAAATAAAAATGACATTATACCTTAACTTTGTAGTGCTTAGAGATAACAACAGTTACAGTCAGTTTCAGTAAATTAAAGACACATTTAAGGTGAAAAGTGTCACTCAGCTAAGTGGGAGAAAATCTTATTGTAAATAATAATGATAACGATGGGAAAACTGCTGCTAATGCAGACCCCAGTGACACAGCAGCATCACAGAGGCTTGTTATCACTCGGATCTTCATTACGTTTTAATTAATTCAATAGCTCACAATTAAATCGACCTGTGGAGACACACGTTTAAATTACAGGCCACTCGAGACTTCTCTCACCTCTGCATATCTCTGCAGGAACGTCAGACTAAATCTTATTTACTCAATTAGAGACTCAGACTTTAAGTAGCGATGATGCATTAAATAAAACGTAGTTATTTTTCTACTTCTGGATTTTGCAGTCTCCCATTTTTTCGGTAATGCTTTAATTTGTTTGTTGGACTTAATGTGTCTGCTAATATCCATTTGCTGACTTTTGCCATGTCTTTTTGGGTAATTTAATGCAATGTATATTTATTATGTGTCTCTGACGCTTTTTAGCAAATGCAAGAAGCCTTGATGAAAACATGATAAACACACACTGTCACATTATGCATCTAAATGAAGCTGAACAATAGTAGAGTATTAAATGTAGCCTAATGAAATACAAAACATGTGGTTAAAGACTGATGATATATTAAATGAACATTATATACAGCCTGTAAAGAGACACATGGGCCTATCTAAAGTCCGAATGAATACATATCCCGATTTACTGATTTGTTTCCTGCAGAACTTAAGCTTAATAAACTCCCTTAGTAATGAACTGTCAGTATTAGTGTAAGACAATGTATTTAGATAAGAATTTCCATAATCCACTGGGTTCCTTTTAGCAGGTATACAAGGCTCACATTTTGGACTAATAGCAGCTTTTTCTGCAGTGAAAGGACCTGAACTGAGGCGTTAACACTCCACATAAAGACTTTCTTATTTCCATAACCGCAGGAAGGAGCCCAGGCACAGAATGTAAATTCTTTTAAAACTGTTTGCAAATGAAGTCCATTACAATTTAGATTAGATCTACAGGGCGACAATTAGCAGAAAGGCTGTTATCAGGAGAGCAACCGGACCGCAGGCTGAACTGATGGGAGGAAATACAGCTAAAGCAGATACAGATAAAGCCCACCTTTAAGTAAAAGTTACATTAAATACAGGGGGGGGGGGGGGGGGGGGGGGGGCATGTTGCTATTTTTTTCCCTCTTTGTCATAGGACACAAATCAATGAAGCTTTTTAAATATGAACAAATAGGCCAATACATTTAAATCAGTGTGTTTTCGTTATATTTGATTTAGGGGCTTCCAAATTAAAATGTACTTAAACATATATTTTAAATAATAAATAGCTGTTGCCCTAAATATTATTTCAGCAGGTTAATGTTGGCATTTGGTACTTTACTGTTAATAAAGGGGGAATACACAGGATGAATACAACTAAAATCAAAGCAGGTATAGTCTCACCTTCTTCAGACTCCTTCTTTCTTTTAATCCTTGTTAAATGTCAAACCACAGAGATCCAGATTTCGAAAAAAATATCCACATGGAGGAAAGTTTGTTGTTTTTTGGCAGAAGTAACGCACGTTCAGCAGTTTCGAAACTAGAAAACAAACATTTCTACGCAGAGAAATTAAAAAAATTGTTGTTTTTTTACTCTCGCTCCGCAATACTTCTCTCTCCTGTCGGTGTTGACGGATAAAGAGATTGATGCTCGTCTGGGAGGCCCCACGCTCTATGAGTCAAGGGAAGCACTCTGCTCCGAGTCCTCCCAGCCAATCACAGCGCTCCGCGGATGGAAGGGGGATGCGGGCGGCCAATCAGCTTGCGAGCCTGGCGCCAAAGCACCCGCCCCTCTTCAGATGGAACGCGTGTCACATGACGCGGAGGGGACGTTCGTGTCGGAAAGTTGAAGGAGACAAACGGCCGGCTGCCATTACAGCGACTCCTGTGTGATTTAGCCGCTAATTTAAGACACACTATTGACGTTAAACAGTAATTATGCACTCCGTAATGTTCTATTTGTTTTGCTTTATGCCGCTATTAGCACAACAGTTGACCCATATTTCGCATATGAAGGAATAAGTCAAATTGAACGGGCACATTTTAGTTTGTTTGCATCGTAAACAAAAGGACAATTACGCTTAAATGTGGTTTATGGCATACCAAGGGACCCATTACATTTTATTAAGGCTGCCAGGCCCATGACACTATCAGGATTAAATTACTTTTCGTTGCAACAAATCACTTAAAAAATGTCTAAGGCCCAAAAAATATAGGGTAATCTTTTTTATTAACTCTAAATATAAGCCTATAGTGCATCAATTGAATACAACAGGAGGTATTATCGCCTCTAAACAACACTGATAATCTCAACCAGCTGATTCAACTCAGAAATAAATAAAGAATATCTGCCAACAAAAAAGAAATGCACTAATTAAACATGTGTATCTGATTAAACAGAGATTCTGCTTTCATGATTTAAACTATTTAAATTGAACGACATGTGAATTAAATAAACAGGATGCCCTAAAGAATCAAGAATCATAAATATGTGTTTGCTTTTTCAAATGTGTGTATTGCATTTGTGACTATTGACATAACACCTAAGGCAACTTAAATAGATGCAGAGGCTACATTATGTTAACAATACTTTCTGCAAATTATAGGTATAGGCCTTCTACATTAATAAACATTAATTAGGTGACCTATTAGTGAACAAATTGCTTAAGTTCCACACAATGTAAGTAATTAAATAATGCAGGAAGTGCCTGTTGAGAAATGTAACCTTATGGTGGCCTTCTCCTGGCAGAACAAAGCCTATTAATAAAACAATCAAAAGAAAACAAATGACAGGTTGTGCAGAAATGATAATGTTGCATATGTTTGGTGTCTCATTTCCTCTGTGGGCCCTCCGAAATTGGCTGTGGCCGACGGCAACAAAGCCAGTAATTGATCACAAGTATCAAGATATCAAATGGACGGAGTCATTGTTGTTGTGAGGGTTTTTGGGGTCTAATCCCAAATTGCAGCAGTATTTTCTTAATACTAAGCCCAGCAAATCCAAGGATCAGGCAGCCTTAAGAGGGGTGTGTGTGTGTGTGTGTGTGCGTGTGTGTGTGTGTGTGTGTGTGTGTGTGTGTGGTGTGTGTGTGTGTGTGTGTGTGTGTGTGTTGGAGGCTCTTATTAAAAGCATGATGCATAAAATCCAAGGTTGTCAGAAAGCATGCAGGAGGCTCCGGCCAGGCTGCTGCATGCTTTACAGGGAAAAAAAACCACACAAAACCTGCCATGCAGAGACAGGAGGAGAAGCCCTTTAACATCAGCTGACAACCTTGAGTTTGGCTTCAGGCTGCAGGAGAAGTGCAGCTCAGCAGGCAACATGAGAACCAAAAACACTTTGATTTGGATTCAACAGGAGAACATTTGCTCTGCTGGGACTCTCAGGTAAGAAAACCCCTGTTGATAGTGAAGTGTTTGTAGTTTAAATTATATGTATACAACTTTTTAGAAGTGCAAAACTGTCTCCATCAGGTTTTAAAATGTAGCTGTCATGTTTGACATGATGTAAATTCATTAAAAAAATTCATACACTGAAACTATTTCTTCCTCGAGGCTGTGTGTGTGTGTGTGTGTGTCTGTATGTGTGTGTGTGTGTGTGTGTGTGTGTGTGTGTGTGTGTGTGTGTGTCATGTGATGATCTGTTAGATAAACAAGCTGTGTAGTGTTTTGATTTTCTCTATAAGTGTTGATGTTTGTAGGGATTTATGCAGAAGATAATTTGATAAACTGTGTGATTGTTTGATGCTCAGTTTTTAAAATGCATTTGAAATGAACTGGCAGATTGTTACGATGAATACAAATATTAATTATAGACAAGTTGGGAGAAATATTCGTTGATGGAAAAGTCTAAACCTGGAAATCCACAGGTTTTTCTTTCGTGTGGTTTATGGGAATTTGTAGAGAAAAAACAAACAACACAAAATGTATGGCTGTGCTCTCGAAGGCCTGCTCTGTCTCAGCAACGTGACAATAAATGATAATTTGTATTCAGATGCTGTCAGTGTGCTCGGAGACAAACTGGTTCAAACCTTTCATTATGAGACCGGACGGTGACGTATATAAGCCGGCATGTGATTATGTAACATCCTGTACTGTACATCACAAAAGCAGTAACGCTTCATCTTACCGCAGAAATGACACAGATTTATGTATTTTAAATGTTATTGTTTAAAGGATTAACCTACAACAACCATGGGGCATAGTTATTCATAGATTTGCTAGATAAAAAAAAGGTTATTGCCGTGAATACATTGGATTTTTCATATTTTAAAACATTGCTTTTCCTCTTAATACGTTTTAAAATTGTTATTTATTTTGTCTTTTCCGTCTGTTAACGACTTTAAAGACAAGATAACAAAATACATGTTTAAATGTCTTGTAATTGGTTGGAGAATGGAAATGTCAAATGGCTTTTGAAGTCTTTCTAAAGGAAGCTTGTAGAGAAGTTTAAGCAGCATTTAAAAAAAACAACAACACTAGAAGTTGTACCTTCATGCAATGTGCAATATCAATACTGGCACTGATGTGGATCAGCTGTAGACCTGCAGGTACCATGAGAGCCCTTTATATTGAGACTGAAAGTGAAGCCTCTCTCACATTTATGGACTCACTTGACCCAGAGGCCACTTCTCTTCTGAGTACGACATCTCAGAAATGAAGGAGTTGTCTTGGTGGAGCTGACGGAGTTTAACACAAAAACTTACAAGAAGTAGAAAATATAGGCAATGAGTAAACACATTTAGGGGTGGAGGAACATATTTAAATTCAAGGAAAACACAGGAAGTAAGAGAGGAGAAAGCATTTCTCAAAGCAACAGTTATAGGCCAGGAAATACAGTTTCCGATGGACCTGTTTAAGCAAATAATAGATCCTTTAAAATAAATCTGGGGCTGGATCGGTGACTAAATCCAGATTCAATAAACATCACCATTTCTTAAAAGTAGCTGTATGTGTGTGGTTTGGATAGAGGATAAAATGTGCACTTTGTTCCATCGTCATCATTTTCAGACTCAGAGTGCATTAGAAAAACACAAACAACAAAACATACATCAAATTAAAAGCATGGCCACTTTCTTTCAAGAAAAAACAGTTATATCAATGTTTCCACAGAGGAGACGTCGTACAATACTAAACCTACAGTATGGTTTGACAGCAGTATAATTAAAGTGTGCATTCATTAGTGGAAGAATACATTTATAGATCTGGTTTCTCAATGGAGCCTGGAAAGTGTTAGAGCAAGGGTGTCAAACTCAAATACACAGTGGGCCAAAATAAAAAAATGGGTACTAGTCGAGGGCCGGACTGGTTCAATGTTTACTGCAAAACGTATTGAAATGAACTTATTGCACATATTAAACCTGGAACTAACAAAGCTTAAATTATTGCCTATAAAAACAACATTAAACATTTAATAATCAGTTGCATTAATTTCTTATGGCTCGATCTGCAGCTTTTCCCGAGTCATTTCTTATGATTACATTTTCCCACAGGCCAACAACAGCTTCAAAAAACTATTTCCCTCAAAGAGAAAACCAAACATGCCCTGTTGTCGTGAGAGAAAAGTGCAGAAGGAAACATGTAAACTCAGTGTGCTGCTCTGTGATGCTAGTTCAAGCCAGATACTTGGCATCTCATCTCGGGTGCAGGTTCATCAATGTTTGGGCTCAGGCTCTGAGCTGAGGAAACCCTCAGGATGGAGTGAAGGTGTGCGTGCAATATACCGGCGGGCCAGATCTAAAAGTAATTAGAAATGATCCTGCGTGCCGAAATTAAATCCACCACGGGCCTGATTTGGCCCCCGGGCCTTGAGTTTGACACGTGTGTTAGATAAAAACTAACTGTTGTAATCTGCATGTCGTCATCAGGCAACCTGTAGCTCATGCATGCTCAGCTTTTTATTGTTTTAAATTGATTGTTTTTACAATTAAAAGAAGGTCTCCCACATTTCTAACTGGCTTTAAAACAATCTATCTACTTTGAAGTCCTTTTTTCGCGGCAGTAAATTAACAACTCTCTTAAAACATTTCATTAACACACGTGAACCTGTCTTTACCTTGAATTGATATAATGTCTAGTACATGTTTGACATGTGGTGTAGTTTCCCTTACAAATCCATTGCTCTGAATAAGAAGTGATGTTTAATCTGTGGATTTCTGACCATGTCATGCGTCATGTATGCCATTTAGATCATCTGAGATCAGATCTGCTCATAAATCCATCAAACACAATATTTGCCAGATATTTTCTCACTTATTTAGTTATCTTATCCCATAGAGCTGCCAAATTCCAGTGTGCGGTAGTTTGTGTTGACTTTACCATTTAGCTGGATCAACGGAGTTCAGGCTTTACTCAACTTTACGACTTGTTGAGCTGAGTTCATGAAAATACAAAATGTACTATACAAATAACTCAGCTTTCGATAAAAAAGGAAAATATAGATTTGTTTAAAGCACACAGGGGTTAAATAAGATTCAGCCTTTTTGTGATAAGTTTCTTTGACTGACATTAAAACAAATCAATATTGGGTTGTTGGAGGTAACAAAGCCACAGAGCGATATATCTAAACATAATAGCTGCCAGGTAACTTTAACGTTTCCAAGAGTCTTGAAAGATCGGCCTCAGGCACGAACATGTCACAGAGAGCAGGAACTCTTCTGTCACTCTTCAATGATGGGATTGGCACCTAATCAATGGAGAAAAAACCAAGACATTACTTCAAGTTATTGGTTCATTTGGGTTCTCTCTAATTACTTATATAAGCGTTGGCTTAGTCAAAATCAAAACATGAAAATGTTTGATTATAAATTGATTTATATATTTGTATAGTTTATAATCTGACTCTGTAAAGCTGTCAAATACATGTGATGGAGTATAAAGTACAATATTGGCTTCCAAAATGTAGTGGAGTATTATAAAATGATCATATTTAGGTAAAGTAAAGTGCAATACTTGAGTAGATAAACCTCATTTCCTTCCACCGCTGCTTCTCAGCTGCTGTTTCTTTCTTTTTTGTTTGTTGCAGAACTGTTATGAAACCTGCTCTGACTGACAGACGCCCGAGGAGCTGCAGAAACAGGAAATGAGAAACATCTCGTCATTCAGTGTCAAGTACAGTACAGAGCACTCAGACAGAGAGGAGCATGTAGCTGTCAATCACCTGCTGTGGTCCCGCCCCCCTCATTAAGAAGGCAAACAATGAGGAAGAGGAGGGGAGGAAGAAATCAGACACCAGAAACCAACTGACCCCATCCAGTACCCATCACCCCCTGAGACACGGAGGTGTGTGTGTGTGTGTGTGTGTGTGTTGAGGAAATTACTTGGATGTGTGTGTGTTTGTGTGTGTGTGAGAGTGTGTGTGTGTATGTGTTGAGGAAATTACTTGGATGTGTGTGTGTGTGTGTGTGCGTGTGTGTGCGTGTGTGTGTGTGTGTGTGTGTGTTTGTGTGTGTGTGTGTGTGTGTGTGGTTGCAGGGGGGGGTTTAACTTCCAATCCTTTTAGGATTATGCCCCCCCCTCTCTGTCTCTCTCTGGCTCTGTTCTTCGCTCTTTCACTCTGCTGCCCCTCGGGCAATCACGTTAAAACTTGCATGGCCAGCGCTCATTCAGATATCTCCAACAATGCGTGGCAGCGGTAACCATGTGAGCGCTGGCCAGGCACGCAGGAATGCTCCGGTTCCCCGTCAACCCTGCCTGCACTGACACACAAAAAAGAAAAAGGGAAATATTGAAGGCGATAAAAGCATTTCCCAGATGTCTTGGAGCAAAATGGCTGCTTTTTGAAGAACAATTAGCAAAGCGGTTCTTTGTGAAGATAAAGTCACATGAATTCAAAGCACATGTGATCGTTCAACACATGTCAGTACCTTCACATGACCAAGTTAGATTTGTACCTTTTAAACACGAGGTGACGAAATAACGACGTAGCACCTTTAGCATCCATTAGTGCATTAACTTAACGCTGCTTAAAAGGGACAAGGTGTAGATTTCACCCAAATCAAAAGCAGCAGACTCTGCAACTGTTGTTGTTCGGGTTGAGGTGTGTGCATAGATAGATCTGCAGATGTAAAACGATGCATCTGTGCTCACCAAAATCAATCTCTCTAACTAACTCTCATGAGGGTCTGAGTGTTTGTCACCTTGGCTCTGATCAATCCTCGCATGAATTGTTACGACTTCGGTCTATCAACACTTTCGTATACCGAATCACGATGATTCTGGTGATCCCCCGAGGTCTTATTGAGCTCTACGAGCAGCTCACAATTTCCACTTCGGCAACACATTCAAACACTAACATAGCAGAAATGGCTTGGCCTAACGGTTTTTAATTTCCCCCGATGATAACCAAAGACATTGGATCAACGCTGGCCCACTATTCGTCCACGTGCTTTTCACAGGACGATATTTCCCATCTAAATGTATTCAAGTCTGCACTCCAAAAACATTTCCCAGCAGTATGTCATTTGGGACAGATGTTGAGTTCATTCTGTTTGTAACTGGTTGTTATTGGAGGGCGGTGGTGGCGAAGTCGATAGGGACTTGTCTTGGCAACTGGAAGGTCACCAGTTCAAGTCCCGGCAAGACCAAGTGCTACCGAGTTGTCCCTGAGCAAAGCACTATTCCCCACACTGCTCGCAGGCGCCGTTCAAAATGGCAGCACACTGCTCCTAACACTAGGATGGGTCAAATGCAGAGAAACAATTTCCCCACGAGGGATTAATAAAAAGTCCATCTATTGGTCTTCAAACAATCAGTAGCTATAACTTTGCAAACAACATAAAACGGCAGCGTTGGTTGCAAGAAACAGGTCTCACTAAATGCCCAATAATTGTTTTGAATCAAGAGTTAATTTAACCTGTACAGCTCCATCAATCTCAACCATGTGTTTCCATTTTGTTGGCAATTTTCTGCTTCAGCTTTTCTTGTGCTGGAACAAGGCGTCCCTGGTTCCCCGCCAGTACAAAGTACATAGTAAAGATAATTTACACCCAGCAGCTGGTGTTGGTGCTGCTTTTGGTGCTCTCTCTCACAGGGTATGTTGCTCTGGTCTCGGCCAAATGTCCTAAAATGTGAACGTAGACCCACCAGAAAGCCCCTGATCCTGTTTGTGGGCCTCGGAGCAGCAGAGGGCAGAGACCTTCCCTCCCTCTCTAACCCTCGGTGGGCAGGAGGGGGGGGATCTCCGTCCGGCCTTATCTCCAGGTCCAGTCAACGAGAGGCGGAGAGAGAGTTTGCTCCATCATCAGAGCCGGCCATTTGATAGGATTCTGGCACTGCAGCTAATCAATCTGAGCACAGCGCTGCCAGGAGACCTGTAACAAAGCTCAAAGAGCCTCACAAATGGCCCGGTCCCGGGGATAAGCCCCTGCACAGGATTACATATTGATTTTGAACGTCTGAAAAAGCTTATCGTATGAAACCGCCATGGACTACAAAAGTAGCGCAGTCTATGCATGAATCCGTCTTTTAGAGAGGAGCGTCAACTTTCAAATCCAGAGACCCTGAGCATGAACCAAAGCAGGAATAAATGGTGGGCAGATCAATGGGGGGGATGAGGTACGGTGGTGGCACATTGTGAGCTGGGGAATCACTACCTCTCGTCTCTGTGGAGGGGAGGCTGCGTGTTTGCCTCTCTGCATTGTGTTGATTTATTTATTTTTATTCTTAAAATTCCTCTCACAGAGCTCTCTCATTGTTATGAAGATTAGGTGCTTTAAACATGTCCTCTCAAGACCTTAGTTTGAAATGCAGTTGAGTTTTAGTTGTACCTACCTTTAGAGTCAGTGTTGGTTTAAGGCCAATCCAATTCGTTTCCCACATAGGAACTTTAAAACGGTTTGCACTTTCTCGCAGATGATCCGATCGGATTTGTGCGTCCACACATCCCCAGCTTGTCTGCATGGGTTGCTGTGATACTCTTTAAAGTGTCCGTAAATATGTAACTGCTAGTTTTTTGTACTCGCACCCATGTGACCCTTTATGAAGGCCAATCCGTCCGGCCAACCTGCAATAAAATGCATTAGAGACCCCCGACAGAACATGCAAACGACCAGGACAGAGACGATTGCATCGCTATGTGTGTTTGAGAGAGGGTAAAATAAGATGGAAGGATTACTTGACATACTTTCAACTTCTGTCCACACAGACTGTTGTTCTCCTCTCCTGGTAACATAATAGTTGTTGTGAAATCACCAACAACGCAATAAATGATTTGACATTTTTGTGTGTGTTTTGTTTTGGTTATTGCTTTCCAGATATGCCAAAAACAGATCTGGGCTGGCAGTCTGAAGGAGCCTAAGTGACAAAAGGCACTTCCATTAGCTTGCACTGTGCACACAGGCCTAACAAATAAGAACAATATACTAAAATGCTATCCTGGTTAAATAAAGGTAAACAAATTCAGCAAACAATAGTAACACTTTTCGTCAGTCAGTTTTACCACCACTTCGGTCCAGACTTAACGTTGAAATGGATTAGTATGACATTTAAAAATGTTTTAAGGATGATGAATCTAATTGGCTTTGGTCCTTTTCATCTCAAAGAAGAAATCTTTTTTTAAAGGAATACATTTGCTAACACTGGAGTACTTTGCTCTGACTAAATACCTGCCATAACGTCACAGTTCGCCATCAGAAATATTACTTTAAAAATGCTGGAAGGTCAAAAAAAGTGAATAAAACCTTTGAAAAAATATGTAAGACAACAATTTAATGAAAACAAACAGTGACTCAAAGTAACATGACAGCTGCAGGAACAAAAATATTGACTTTTCAGATGTTATATAACATGTTTAACTGCTTACCCGCCTTATCTTTTTGTTAAATATTCAGCAAAAGGACATTTGTTGCCCCCTGAAACTGTCCCATCACTGTAACTTCAGCCTGGAAACCTTTATCAGGAGAGGTTTGAGGACATGTTTGCCCCCCTCACACACACACACACACACACACGCACGCACACACACACACACACACACACACACACACACACACACACACACACACACACACACACACACACACAAATCACCCTAAAACAAACAGAAACCTGCATGTCCTTGATTCGAGAGGCAGCGTCCAACACAGCCGCTTCCCTCACATCAATAATCTGCACTTAATAATCAGGAGATTAACTGATATCAGGTGTGCAGATGACTGGCGGCCGAGAACAACTGAGGATGATGGGAGTCCCCCTCCTCCCTTCACACATAAAACTAATTAGAATTGATTAAGTATGGATCAGGTAGCTTATCAGGTGAGAGGGAGAATTACCATGGAGAGCCAAAGGGCTGCGGCAGGTCGCTGCTGGATGGTAAAATCAATCTGAGCCGACTGCGCCGCATCCCAACGAGAAACACACGGGAAAACAGCTCCTTGTTTAGAAATAATGTGATGATTCCAGCGGTGCAAGAAGCATTCAGATCCTCACGTATAAGTACTAACACGGCAATGTCAATACTCCGTTACGTGCTGTATTGAGAAAGGTACTTATTAAGTATTTAAGTATGATAAGGGAAATATACTACAGTAAATCATTGCCACAAAATGTTTTATTTAAAATATTTAAAGAGGACACATTCAACTCATATTCAGGTGCATATTTGTGTTGTGTGTCTCTCCTGTGACACGTGTGAAGTGACCACACAGATATGACGCCTACAGGGATCAGACGTCTTAAATATGAACATGAGCGATACACACAGAGACTCAGAAACTTTCATTAAATCAGCGTGAGCACAGAGAGCTGACACACACATTAAAGGGGCCATTTTCTGCTCATTTTCAGGTTCATAGTATTTTGTGACATGTCTCCATGCTTTCATGTTCAAAAAGCTCTTTATTTTTCTCATACTGCCTCTTTTCACCCTCTGTCTGAAACCAGAGCCCAGTCTGCTCTGATTGGTTAGCTAGCCGGCTCTGTTGTGATTGGTCAACCTGCTTAGAGATGTCCCGCCCCTTAGCCTATCACGTACAATGTGTTGGAGCGACAGCCAATAGAAGTGTTCCGGAAGTAAACAAAGGAGTCCAATGGAGGTGTTTCAGGCACATGGATTGTAGCCTCTGCAGCCCGTTTACATGCACTGAAACCGATAAAACACATTAGAGCAAAGGGGAAACTCCCCAAAACATAATGGGGCCTCCTTAAAGGCAAAAGCAGCAAATCTTCACAATTTAGAAGCTAAGATGTTTTTTATGCAACATTTTACTTTCAGTCTTTTCACTTAAATATGTTTGGTTGGTTTAATTTAATCTACATGACATTTTTAAAAGTTCTTCCTCATTTGTGTGTTTAAAAATATGAATCTTTAAAGCTTTAAAGTAAATGTAGTTAAATAAAAAGTAAAATATATACTTGAATTGTACTGGATAAGAAGTGCACATTAGCATAACATACAAATACTCTAGTAACGTCCAAGTACCTCACATTTGTATTTAAATATATTACTTAATTTACTGAATAATTCACATTTGTACAATATTAATTCAGACCAGATGTAGCTGAGGTGTGTGTACGGTGTCAAGTGAATCTAGCTCTTGCAACACGTCGTATTTGAATAAACTCAGCGTCAGTGAGTGCCTGATGCCTTGCTCTCAGGAAACCCTTCATCTCCTCGTCTTCTTCCCTTTTTGTCTTCTTCTTCAGCCTCTTGTTTTTCGGCGGCTGGCATCAGCTCAGCAGCAGCTCGTCAAACCCTCTCCAGCTCGGCTCCTTTTTCTCTCCCTGGGCAACTTCGTAAACTTCATCAATATGTTAATGACTTAATCTTTAAACACTTAAAGAAACCATTAATAAACATTGATTTGAACACTTGCCACCAGTGACTCACATTAATCCAGTGCAAATAGCTGATACACAAACTGCAAACGGAGGGCAATTTGTGGAGGATTACCAATGGTAAAACGGACACGAGAGACATTGATCACGCGGGATGAAACGAGGCTGATTCACCGTCAGAGGATGAGTCAACCTCTCTTCTGTGGTTGAGGTCAACAAGCTTCTTCAAAGGGAAGAGACTCAGTAAAATGATATTATTTAAGGATCCAGTGACACTGCCAACGTTTAATTCTCAGTGAGGCCACCCACAGTCAACACACACACTCTTGTATGGGCTTGGCTCTGCAAGCGGCAGGGAATTAAACAGCAATTAAATGTTATTTTATCCCTATTATTTACACACACATGAACACAACACCATCAGATGTGTCACTATCAGACTAAAATGAACTGGAATGACACATTTTAAACCCCTAACCCTAATTCTGTGTTAAAAGGAGCTTTAAATAATAATGTGAAAACAACATTGATACTCCAAAGATTACTTGTATTTTAGCAAAGGTTGTTGAATTTTCCCAATTTAAAAACTACTTTTGTAAGTTATTCAGACACCACATGAATGCAGCTCAAATGCCTTATCTTGCAATATTAACAAAGTGAAAGAGTTTGTTTTTCGTCCCCATTATTCGGATCCGCTCCAACATGTGTTCTTCCTCGGCAAATTATACATCCTTTCTCCAAGTTTCAGGACAATTAGCTCAGTTGTTTTTCCGTGATTCTGTTGGAAGAAAAACAGACAAACCTGGCTGAAAACAAACCTCCTATGTGAACATAATATAAATAAATAATACTATAAAATCTGCTTGTTTCAGAAACATAACCAAGCTGTTTTTGACGATTTGAACATTCATTTGCTACAACCGTAAATATGACATGTTGGGAATGAGAACAGGGCGAAATATCCTACTCTAACTAACACCAACTCTTTCAAAACTGACGTGCTATTTACACGCCTTCCCATGAGATCCTGCATGAACTAAATAGTGATGTATTGATCAGTAATTGATGTGTACTACCGTTTGGAGGCTTCCTGTTGCTCTCATGGCATCAGATCTTGAGTTCACTTTGGTATGAGGAAACTGTCATCAAATCTCTCTGTGCTGTCTTCAGGAAGTCTTGTCAATCCCCAGAAATGTTGTTGTTGTGACCATAAGAGCATTCAGTGATGGTAAAACATCTTACCCTTGCTATTTGCATTACATTTCAGTTTTCATATAGCTTTCTTATAGGCTGACTCTAGACAATTGTTCACAAATCATCATGAAACCAGCCGTTTGAATTGTGTTCCCTTTCCCAAAGATCACAACACAGCCTGCTGCTAGACAGGTGGCTAATATCGTGAATCATTGTTAACGGTACATTTGGTAACACTTCATATTAAGGTACACTTATTCACCATCAACTAGGCAACATAATAATAATAATAGTAATAATACATGTTATTTATATAGCACTTTTCTTGGTGCTCAAAGCACTTTTCAAACAAGTAAAGAAGATAAATAACAACATGCATATTAGAGTCAAACTACCAGCTTGATTGTTATGAACAAGACTTTAAAATAGGGAACATATCTGAGTTAGAAATACCTATTTTTGTGTTATTTTGACACATTTAACACTTGTAGTTTCTCGTCTTGTTACATAAGAATAGACCATATTTCTTTGGTGTTATTATGAGAGAATGCCTTATTAGGCCCATATTGAGCATTAAGACCAAACTCATGTACAATAACTTCCTTACTTACAATAAATAAGCACTAATTAGAGGGTTATTGAGGAGAAACTCTTGTCCTAGTACTGGGAGAATATGGTCATGTAGAATAAGGCATTAATACGTGTTTTAATGCCTCTTCAATCTGGCTTTTAATGTGTGATTGTTTTTGTATTATTTGACTTTAACTTTAACTATATATTTATTTGTTGTTCCTTCCTTTTCTTTTCTCTTCACTATATCTGTAAAGCGTCTTTGAGCACCTGTAAAAGCGCTAACAAATTAAATCTATTATTATTATAATGACTAATAAAGCGCCAATATACTGCTAATATGCATGTTAATGAACAACTAGTTGATGGTGAATTTGTGTACCTTAATATCAAATGTTACCGTACATTTAAACGTCCAAGACTCGATCTTTGTCAGTTCCTGGAGCCAAAAAAACAAGATTTGCTTAAAGGTGGAGGATGGGTGAAGCAGAGTAACAAACACCCCCCAGACCCACACTCTTTAAGCTTCAATGCAGCATCTGCCCGTTGGAACAATGATCCTCGAAGTCTCGTTTGTTACAACGCAGAAATGCTTTGGTGGGAAAGACATGTTGAGTCTGAGCAGACAAATAAATGTGATGATTATTGTATAATGTATGCAATATTTTTCGTCAGCCGTTAAATAAAACAATTTGAAAAGCCCACATTTTGAGTATTTGTGTTTCTTCTCAAATGTTCTCCAGTAAATAAAGACCGTTAATGGAGACTTTCCCACACTGTTTGCATGTTAAATTAATGTGGAGTAGGCGTTAAGGTTTTAGACTTACGTTACACATATTAAGTGCAATAAAACAGGTTCAATAAAGCTTTATTTGTTTCCTGTTTGATTTGTCAGTGTGCAACCATTTCTTAGATACTAACCTTTAAATCAATAACATCCAATCTCCTGTAAGCATTTTTCTAACATAATGTTTAATCAGAATATTATTTTTCTAATGGCTCTTGCATTGCTTTAATACTGTTTGCATATTAAATTAATGTGGGTAAGGTGTTTGGCTTTTAGACTCATGTTACACATTTCTACATACACACTAAGTGCAATAAAACAGCAATAAATGAACATTTGAGTAAAAACAGGTTCAATTAAGCTTTCTTAGTTTCCTGTGTCAATGGTCAGTGTGCAACAATTTCTTAGATACTAACCTTTAAATCAAGAACGTCCAATCTCCTGTAAGCATTTTTCTAACACAATGTTTTACCAGGATCATATTTCTTTCTAATAGCTCTCGTATTTTTTAATTTGTGGTTCTGGAACAACCCTTTGAGACTCAGCAAAGCTTGCTACAATGAGTGTGAATAGCATCGGGCTGCAGGAGATTTAGGTCCTTGAACCGCGACCCAGAGGAACAAACCCAAAAGCCTTTTGCAGAAAACAAGGAGCTGATATTTCGCGGAGGATCTCTGGATTTGTTCCCTCAAGTCTTTGTGTTTGTCGGAGTGAGTGAAGCCTCCATAACCAAATAAGATTAAGATCCCAATCTGAGCCAGAGCTACATTAAAAAGATAAGGCTAATGAGAATGGCCTGCTCTCTGTTACCTCTCATCATCCGCTGATTCAAAAACAGGAAATGTTCTTACAAAAGTTTCCCTTTTTTTTAATGCTCCATTTTGGTTATCAAGATTATTGATATCTTGATTTATTGGACACCTTTTGCATGTTTTAGCTTTTATTGTTCAGTTCTTTCCATCAGTTTTTTGTAGGAAAAGCTCCATATTTGCAAAGATTCAGTGCAATTCTTGAATTGACACATCCGGATTGTCCTAAAAGGGGTTTCCGATCCTCCTCAAATAAATATCTCAGGGATAACACCTTTCGTACAAAGCTAAAATCTCCCCGAAGCCTCACAGACATGGATTTAAAGCCCTTGTTGTGTTGTTATAGTACATTTTCCCCTGTTTGCTTTAGATAACAAATCTTTGGTTGACCCCGAGGGTTAGGGGAGCATTACAAATTAATCCCAGTTTTAATAAGTCTGTCTTAAGCCTGGGATCTCTACTCGAAAAGAAAGAAAGAAAAAGGGGGGGGGGGAGAAGAAAGGGATCGGAGAGGAAAAGAAATATATTAAACCCTGTGATCACAGGCAGCTTTTCTTGTTTGTTATCCCTCCATTTTACCTTTAATCCAATTCTTGCTAATCCAATTTGTCTTTCGGGCTCCCACCCTAACTTCTCCTCATCTTACAGCTTGAGTACGTCTTCAGAGTCACTGACCGCTCCTCGTTCCACTGAGAAACGATGGATTCTGGGATGTCAATAACACAACAAAAAGTTTACAAGGGAATCGGGGGGCAAGCTCACGACGCCAGTATTAAAAAGTAAGAGCACAAGTTGTAGCTTGGGCCTGAATATGCATGAAGAGCCATAATCAGATCTCGGGCAGTCGCCCACTGAAGGGGAATATTGGGGAACACAAAGGGATTGATTTAATTACTTGGAGTGGGCCTGTGCTTTGGAGTCGCCTTGTTAGGAGGGAGTGAAAAGGCTGGCAGTATCCTTGTGCTATTTTTCTGAGGGGGGTTCAGAGGGGCAAAGGAGAGCTGAGGGGGGGGGGGGGTAGCAGGTTGCAGATGGTGGGGGTACGGAGGTAGTCTGGCTTCTTAAGTCACCAAAACTAATCCCGAGTATAAAGCTCTCCTGATTGAAAGGACCTGCATTGATTGCAAAAAAATGGACAAAGTGCATTCTCTGTTTAACGTCAATCTGGCTAACATTCATCCCGTTCAATCGGCTGCTCTGTGAGGGAAAACTGTGGCGATCGTATAACACGCAATCTTTCTTTTATTTAGGATGTAAAAAGAAGCTAATTCGACGCCTTTTCATTGACATTTTTTGCCCGGGGATCGTGCTGAAACCTGTTTTCGATTAACTGTTCTTGAGTGACGGAAAAAGACACCACTTTGATGCGAGAATAATCATTTTAACACTTCATTTAGTCTCGTAGGGCTGTCTGAAAATACAAAATAAAATGTGCCATACTTCCAAGGACCTTTCAGTGTCAGTATCTCTCAACAAAACTGTGTCTTAAAGATCAGAGGTGGACAGTAACTAAGTACATGTACTCAAGGATTGTACTTAAGTATCATTTAGTAAAGTACTTTACTTGAATATTTGGATGTTTTGCTCCCTTATACTTCTACCTTTACCTTTACTTCTTATATAATTAGTAATACACAAAGTATTTGAATTGTTCTCCAAAGTACATTTTAGTGATACAAACAGGATAAGATAATATTCCAAATATGTTGTTGACACATGCTTGAGCAGTACCTTACACTTTTTACTCTCTGATAATAATTCTGTAACTTAAGTAACAATTGTAACTCAATGTAACCCTGACCCTGACCCCTAACGCATTATTAGACTGTGGTATTACTACTTTTACTCAAGTAAAGGATCTGAGTACTTTTCCCTAAAGATTACAGCCTCTTCAAAAGATAAAACAAGTTGATTGTTGACTGGTTATTTTTTTGCTTCATCTTTAAATTCCTAATGTTCAAAAACCATAACCATGGTTGATACAAAGGGTAAATTAATTACAGAACTGCGTACATATTTTCTTTATTCAAGGACCATTATAAGCAAGTTTCATCTCTCTTCCTCTGCCCTCAGCGGCATTTGTCTTTGTCCGAACATGATGACGGATTCAAGGGTCTTTAGAGGAAAACAAAGCTCTTGAGATATTTTCAAGGAGGGCGTAGATGTGAAACTCCAAAGCAGAGCTCACCTGATGGATCCCTGAGAGGTGTTTTCATCAAAAGAGCTCCTTTTCTTACCACGTATTCACAGACAATGAGGCCGGCAGAGTGGATTCTAGAGCCTTGTGCTCAACAGGCACCGGTGACAACGAAGCCCTTAATCATCTCATGACAAAAGCCAAAAGGCATCATCCTATTAAGCAGTGTGCTCCGCCGCTAATATGAGCTACTGCCCGGGAACCTTTCATAGGGCGCTGTGCTATTAAAGTGCTTCTGAACCAGCCAGCGGGAACCCGGGCCCATTCACCTTTCATCTGGCAGCCTGTTGTTTGGCGGCTATAGTGGAGGCCGGCTCAAGATGTTAGTGATCTCATTACAGCGGTTGTGAGAAGTTTGAGCATCTCCCTTCTCTTTCTCTACTCTCTTTTCAATTTCCACAACCCGTGAATCCTCGGGCGTCAAAGGCTTCGCCCTTGCGTGGCCATACATTGATTATTACTTCAGATTCTCAAATACGCCATTTTTTTCCTGAAAAGTTTACTCATCCACACCCCCTGCCGCACGCTCTTTCTTATCGTTTTCTTTTTCGGGGGGAAGTACACTGAATGGGCGGTCAGGTTGAAAAGCGAAGAGGCCCCCGGCGTCACAAAAAAACGTTCAGATTTCTCATTTAGTTGTCTTTATGCTGCGAGCGCCATGTGGTCCTTGAAGGTGTTGAAAACATGGGAAGCACCGGAGGGATCAGAGCAATCTCATTAGCATTCGCTCAGAATTGGAGTGGCTGTATGGCGAGGCCTGGTCCTCTGTCGGGTCGAGACTAACCTACGTCGCTGCGCCCTCCGCCTCTTTGTGCCTTTGTGTTCTTTCAAGATTTTTTTGTCATGTCGGGCTGCTTTCCTAGACGGGACGTTGCCAGGAGGATCATGGGAAAAGACAATGTCATGGCCGCCCGGAAACAGCAGCTGGACGAGATCATGACAAAAATAAAAGTCAAATTATACATGGAAACTCGATGAAGTTGTGTCATTTGTATGTTGGAAAACTGTTGGGAAGTTTGAACAGCCTTCGTAAACAGGAAAATACATTGACACGGCAAAACTGGTTCAAATAAATGGTTGCATCATGTTGGTAAATAAATTAAAACGTAGATATGCACATCGTCTGCATACAGTCGAATCAGGTCCTACGATAGTAGATAACTAATACCAGAGTAGAGATTAGCGAATGCATTGCGTTAGCCTGCTAAGCTAATAGATGCTAGTGGGGGAAATGAAGTAAAAATTACAATAGGTTCATACATCCGGGGCTGACCCTAACCCTAACCAGCTGCACAGTAAACACCTTGTAAGAAATGTAAGAATTGTCAACACTTAGCGTGAGGTCAATATGGTTCTCTGTGTTGCACAACATGCAGACATGTTCTCCTGTCAAATAGAGGTGTAACGTTTAATATTATGTTTATTAGGCATCCTAAGCATTACTAGCTGTGAGTGGTTATGAATGTCGATCAATAACATTTCAAACAGAGTTTTAGGCCTTTCGTTGTTTAGGCACATTGCCTAGTTTGAGTAGGTTAGCTAAGCAACCTTTTAAATGGCAATGAAAATATTTGCTAATGTTTAGATGACTGGGCAGAACTTCTTAAGTAAGCCTAAAGAATCGTCTTACTTAGTTCAAGTAATGGTACCAGTTTGTGTGGTTTACATTACCTGAGGAATCATCTTTTCTTGTGAAGTTAAGCTCGCTAACTAGCTAAACTCAGGTAGCAGAATCTTTGCTTTCATCCAAAGGCTTACCACTCCATTGCCTCCAGAAAGTTAGTCATTTGTTTCTGTAATTTATCCCACCGATGTGTGTGCTCAAAATGTCCTTCGAACTATAGTCTGGCTAAAGCTAACCCTGCTAACGTCAACAGGATGTTGCAGTTAATCGTATAGTGCTGCGCTTCAAAATAAAGGCTTCACCGTCTTTTTAACTTCAGGTTTGTTTGCAGACTTCTTCTGTCCAACACAGATGTTTAAGAATAGTTTGATAAAACTATAACTTCCAATTTAGATTTTTGTTTTCCTACACATTCTGTACAGTATTTTAAAGTAAAAATAAAAGAAAACCCTGTGTGTGGAAACCTATAGCATGGTAGGACCTGCCGATGGATTATTATTTGTTTTGACCGTCCCCAGGGGTGTTATCGTCAGCACTGTAGGCCTGTTTTCAGCTCTGATGCAGTTACCCACAGAGACACCTTGGACCAGAACAACCACAGCCTCCAAGGTCACCTCCACAGGAGCCATCTTTACCATCAGCCATCTCATAGTCGGGGACATTTTCAGACAACTGCAGTGAGGATTTCTTACATTTTATTCCAAAACAATGCAAAAGTGACCCAACTTCTCCTGGCTTGCGTTATGAAGGATCTGGGACTCACATTAAGTATTTAAGGGATGTAGTGAAATGTGTAATGGATGGAGGTGGAAGGATTTATCTGCTAAACCCCAGCAGTTGGCCTCGCTATCGTGGACAATGACCCTAAATAATGTCAACAGCTCATTCCCACCAGAGCCGTGGTTGTGTGTGTGTGTGTGTGTGTGTGTGTGTGTGTGTGTGTGTGTGTGTGTGTGTGTGTGTGTGTGTGTGTGTGTGTGTGTGTGTGTGTGTGTGTGTGTGTGGGGGGGGGGGGGGGGGGTATATAAGCTGCAGCTCAGTAGCAGGTTGATGTGATTGATACGAGGCCATTTCTTCACGTCAGACAAAGCAGCGACTTGAGGTTTTGGCCGAGGAGATTTTGAAGACTCTGAGTCAAGGATTTTCTCTGTTAGTTTGATCCGAGGGTAATCGTTTAACACGCACTACATGTACCACTGTTAAACATTTATTTCTTATTTCTTTTACTCAAATGAACTCAAATCCTCTTCCCCGTGCTGGTTTTAAAAATATGCTAACAAGAGAAACCAATGCCTGTAGATTCAGACTAATTTCATCACTAATCAGCCTTCCTCTAACAGACAGAAATCCAAACACTGGTAATGAATATCCATTAGTTGATTGATAGAAAATGAAAACTAAATTGATTAATTTGTATACAGATTGATGACTCCAGCTTCTCCAATGTGAGGCATTTTCTCTTTCTCCTGTCTCTATTCTGCGGTTTGGGCCATTCTCTGAAATGTTTCAGACCAAATCTTTCATCAAAATGCGATATAATTGTTACTGGAATTATCGACTATAATGGTAATCGATGCAGCTCTATGTGTAATGGTTCACCCTGTAAATGTGTAATCTTTAAACAAATGTCAGTAGCTTTAGTCAGTGCGTGTTGGGTCTTTGCAATGGATGCCATTTCTCCATTTGAATCGTGTCTCTGATTATGTTTGTTTGTTTGCATGTCGGAGCACCGCCTCTGTCATTTCCTTCTTCTCTTAACGATTAAAGTCCTTCAGTGAATCAACCAATTGATGTTTTATGCTAACACGGTGAAAATGCTGTTCCTCGGCGCCCGCCCAGATTAAGGTCAGGCATCAGAGGGGAGTGAGCAAATCCAAAACACTTCAAAATTTGTCATTAGTGCGGCTCTACATTCTTTCATTACCGAGTTTATCGGAGCAACCAGCCATACGGCGCAGGTTCATGCACCCTTGAGCACAAAGACTCAAGTTGTTCTACATTTACAGAATCATTTAACTTCTTTAATTATTCTTTAAATTACAATTGCAAATAAAGGCGCTGGTGGTTATGCATGGCCTGCAAAAAGAGCAACATTTTTAATGATTACTTTTCACATCGCACCAAACTAATCTCCCAAGAAATGAATGGGGAAAAAAGGGGAAGATTCTCCCTGCCATTCTGTTTTAATGGAGGCAGCGTCAGTCATCTGTCTGTTCTGGACCAGATGTTGCAGAACTAACCAACAATTGGGCTGAAAATAGAAAAGGAACAGGGGCGGGAAGGTTGGAATAAATTAATTGCTAATTTCTCAGTCTTTGATGGAATTAGGCTCACTTCTTTCCCCCTATGTGCTGTGTGAATGTCCAAGCGTTAAACGTTTCTTCTTCTCTCGCCACCCCCTCTCCCCTCTTTGCTTTCCTGACGGTTCAGGGCCACCCAGAGGAGAGTGAGTGATGCAAAACCGAGAAGTAATCCCTCTGTTTATCTCGGCTTCGAGACTCGGCCCCAACCTCTGCCTCTATTATCCCCAGGATTTAAGGCAAACTTTCATTTATTGGCCCCGGCCTCCGTTCTCTATCCCGGCTCCTGAGCTCAGGATACCCCCCCAACCCCCGAGGCCTGTGTCCCAGTGTGAGTGGATTTGCATAGAGCAACAAAGCATGTTGCCGGGGCAGTGGCATGTTGGCCAGTCAGTGCTGGGACCGGCCGCTCAGACACAGTTTGCTCAGGCAGCACATGGCTATAGAAGAATGTGGCCTTCGGGGGGGAAGGAGCAGCACCTGCAGGCCGGAGAAACAGCAGATGCACCGCAATCTGGACACTGACTGCTTCTTTTTAAACGCCAGTGAAAGATACATCTTTTTAGATTAGCTTTTTATTAGCAACCCCCCACTTTGAAATGATATTTTAGTCTTTATTATTTACCTACCTTTATGTTGTTTTATTTATTGTATAGGTCTTAATCTTTTTATGTTATATTTCTTTTGTTTTATGCGGTTTTATATTTTATATTGTTGCATCGACTCTGTTGTCTTGTGCAGGGGCGCAGATAGTGGGGACTTGACGGGGGGAAACGTCCCCCCCAATTTCATAGGAACACTGATCCGTCCCCCTCATTTAAAACATGTTTCAATATATATATTTGTTCACATGATCGTTGTTATTAAATCATCTTAGATCATTCCGATGTGCCCACCCAGGGGTTAGTGTTACTTATGATTGTAAAACACATAGTAAGTAAATATCGTGAACATAATTTATCTCAGTTTCGTCCCCCCCATTTAAAAAATCTCACCTGCGCACCGGGTCTTGTGTCTTATCTGTCAGAGAGAAACCATTGTTTGTTTTGTTTTATTTTTGTTGTCATACGTTTCACCTCCATGGGCCTTTCTCATTTCACTAATTTCCCCTCCTCGACCCCTACCCTCGACTCCTATCCTCGTGTCTTAGTCCCGCCCACAGGAGATGCGAGCGGAGGAGTCGAGGAGAGAGGAGGGGAAATTAGAGAAATAAGAAAGGCCCCTTGTGTCTGTTGGCCAGGTGTTATGTTTCGCTGCATGTACCTGTAAAGTTCTTGGCAGATGATCGGAGGGGAATTTCTTGTTGTTTGTTTTTAACGTGTGATATGTCCTTTTGTAAAGCACTCTGAGCTGCATGTGTTGTATGAAAAGTGCTGTATAAATAAAGCTTTATTATTATCATTCTGTTTCTTCCTCCTCGCTCAATTTTCAAATGTTCTAATTCAACGTTTTTATTGTCATATGCACAAAGCTACATTGTAGAAATGGCAATGACATTTTTCTGACCTGAGCTCCTCCAACAATGCAACATATTTAATAAAATACAAAAATACAAAATTAAAAGTAGTGCAAAAAGTCAAGATACATGTCAATAGAATATGGGATATGTACAAGGACAGAATATGAAATTAAATAATGTAAATTAAAGGTCACCTATTGTGCAAAATCCACTTCTTCATGTCTCTCCTACATCAACATGTGTCCCCTCTTCTTCATGTCTCTTCTACATCAACATGTGTCCCCTCTTCTTCATGTCTCTTCTACATCAACACGTGTCCCCTCTTCTTCATGTCTCTTCTACATCAACATGTGTCCCCTCTTCTTCATGTCTCTTCTACATCAACACGTGTCCCCTCTTCTTCATGTCTCTTCTACATCAACACGTGTCCCCTCTTCTTCATGTCTCTTCTACATCAACATGTGTCCCCTCTTCTTCATGTCTCTTCTACATCAACATGTGTCCCCTCTTCTTCATGTCTCTTCTACATCAACACGTGTCCCCTCTTCTTCATGTCTCTTCTACATCAACATGTGTCCCCTCTTCTTCATGTCTCTTCTACATCAACACGTGTCCCCTCTTCTTCATGTCTCTTCTACATCAACACGTGTCCCCTCTTCTTCATGTCTCTTCTACATCAACACGTGTCCCCTCTTCTTCATGTCTCTTCTACATCAACATGTGTCCCCTCTTCTTCATGTCTCTTCTACATCAACATGTGTCCCCTCTTCTTCATGTCTCTTCTACATCAACACGTGTCCCCTCTTCTTCATGTCTCTTCTACATCAACATGTGTCCCCTCTTCTTCATGTCTCTTCTACATCAACACGTGTCCCCTCTTCTTCATGTCTCTTCTACATCAACACGTGTCCCCTCTTCTTCATGTCTCTTCTACATCAACACGTGTCCCCCTCTTCTTCATGTCTCTTCTACATCAACATGTGTCCCCTCTTCTTCATGTCTCTTCTACATCAACATGTGTCCCCTCTTCTTCATGTCTCTTCTACATCAACATGTGTCCCCTCTTCTTCATGTCTCTTCTACATCAACACGTGTCCCTTCTTCTTCATGTCTCTTCTACATCAACACGTGTCCCTCTTCTTCATGTCTCTTCTACATCAACATGTGTCCCCTCTTCTTCATGTCTCTTCTACATCAACACGTGTCCCCTCTTCTTCATGTCTCTTCTACATCAACACGTGTCCCCTCTTCTTCATGTCTCTTCTACATCAACACGTGTCCCCTCTTCTTCATGTATCTTCTACATCAACATGTGTCCCCTCTTCTTCATGTCTCTTCTACATCAACATGTGTCCCCTCTTCTTCATGTCTCTTCTACATCAACTTGTGTCCCCTCTTATTCATGTCTCTTCTACATCAACTACTTGTGTCCCCTCTTCTTCATGTCTCTTCTACATCAACATGTGTCCCCTCTTCTTCATGTCTCTTCTACATCAACATGTGTCCCCTCTTCTTCATGTCTCTTCTACATCACCATGTGTCCCCTCTTCTTCATGTCTCTTCTACATCAACATGTGTCCCCTCTTCTTCATGTCTCTTCTACATCACCATGTGTCCCCTCTTCTTCATGTCTCTTCTACATCAACATGTGTCCCCTCTTCTTCATGTCTCTTCTACATCAACACGTGTCCCCTCTACTTCATGTTTCTTCTACATCAACTTGTGTCCCCTCTTCTCCATGTCTCTTCTACATCAGCATGTGTCCCCTCTTCTCCATGTCTCTTCTACATCAACATGTGTCCCCTCTTCTTCATGTCTCTTCTACATCAACATGTGTCCCCTCTTCTTCATGTCTCTTCTACATCAACATGTGTTCCCTCTTCTTCATGTCTCTTCTACATCAACATGTGTCCCCTCTTCTTCATGTCTCTTCTACATCAACACGTGTCCCCTCTACTTCATGTTTCTTCTACATCAACTTGTGTCCCCTCTTCTTCATGTCTCTTCTACATCAACATGTGTTCCCTCTTCTTCATGTCTCTTCTACATCAACATGTGTCCCCTCTTCTTCATGTCTCTTCTACATCAACATGTGTCCCCTCTTCTTCATGTCTCTTCTACATCAACATGTGTCCCCTCTGTGGAAAGAGACTCTGAAAGTTTCAGGAACAAAGATTCTCTCTCTTTCTGTCCTGATCCATTTCTATAAAAACCTGTCTGAAAATTAGCTGATCAGATTTTGGCCACTTTATGATGTCATAACGATGTTTTGTCTTGTGTAACCATTAGCCAATCAGCAACCAAGGTAACCCCCAGCCCCCCCCCCCCCCCCCCCCTTATCACCTGAATCTCCATTGTGTTCTTTGTAACCAAATCTCTTTCAGAGCAGCGTTGGGAGGGGCTCCTTATTTTCATCTAAAGTAACAGACAGAGAATCAGCACTTTGGAAACAGGGCTGAAACAGAGGGGATTATGGGATGCTGCAATGATCTGTTTGGTATTTGGAGCCAAACACTTCAGATACATGTTTGTATATATCTGAGACCTGTAATATATTGATGAAAAGCAGTATAACAGGGGACCTTTAATACAAAATTAAATACGGCAACACAACACAAATGAGCAAACCGGCAGGAAAGACTCGGCCAGAAATGCACAAATGCTCTTTAGGAGAAGCCTCTGGGATCAGAACCTGATAGACCGGTTTACCTGCTGCACTGGGGGGAGAAGGAGGCGGGGCTATTTCATCGTTATCAGAAAATGATCGTATAGGGCGTACACATGGAGCCGTTTGCCCCCCCAGAGCGTTCCGTTTGCAGATCTATCCACCTTGGGACCGTTGGGATCATTTGCGGGGTCCGTTTCCACGTTTACGTGTGACCCTCGTGTGAACGAACGGGCTATACGAAAGAGAAAAGTAGCAGATACAACCCGTTTTGTCCTCGTGTAAACGGCACCTTAGTAGCGTGTGTCGAAAATATGTGTGAAAACCATTCAGGATTTAAAGAACTGCTGAAAAAGTCAATTAATTCATGAATTGATCAATAGACAAACAATCAACACCTGTAGTTGCTATCCTGGCTTCAAGATGGTGGAATGAGCTCCCCATTGACATCAGGACAGCAGATAGCTTGCACATCTTCCGGCGCAGACTGAAAACTCATCTCTTTCGACTCCACTTCGAGCGATAGAACTATTAACAAAGCACTTTTATACTAATAAAGGACTGGCTTACCTAAAGCCAGTTGAGTAGCACTTGAAATGTTTGGCTCTATGAAACCTGATGTACTTATATGATTCTGTTTTCTTCAAGTTTGTGTCTTCCTGGTCGAATGTACTTATTGTAAGTCGCTTTGGATAAAAGCGTCAGCTAAATGCAATGTAATGTAATGTAATGTAGTTATTAATTAACCAACAGTTAAACATACTGTTTTTAGGGGAAAATACCCAACATTTGCCGAGACAATTACTGTTTTTCCTCTGTTTTAATCCAGAGTTAATGATATCTTTATCAAAACAAGTCATCTGAAGACATCCATTTGGGTATATTATGGGGGTTATGATCCCCCTTTCTTCTAATCTTTTCATTATTGAAAAATGAATCATCGTCATTACATTTTGGGGGATATTTGTTGTCATTAATAGTCATCAACAAACTCATCTCTAATGGAAAAAGTTGCATAGTTTCTGATGTTTTTACATTTGTGTTTATTTATTGACATCTTGTCTGCTCTCGTTGTCAAAGTGGTGTTATCGTTGTGTGATGTAACTGAACACAGACAACAATTACACAATATATGTTTAACAAACCTAAACACTGTTAGGATTTTCACTGTGATAGATTTAAGCAATAGCTCACGACAGGCCGTGGTATATGCTCATTATATCACAGGTAAGGGGCGTGGTTCGGCCCGACTGTATACAGTTAAATCAACCGGACTTCTTTCTGCAGATGTGAGCGTCCTTAACAACGGTGAATAAGTCCTTGCTGCACATTATCCCTTACATGTTTCCATCATAAGCTTTGATAGTTAGTTAGTTTCGTAACGGACGTAATGTACCAGTTGTAACGGTTGTAGCTTTTCTCCGACGCGGAGGGATACTGACTTGTTGTGAAAAGTAACTACAATTCTACCCGTGATAAACGCTCATTATATCACGGCTAAGAACCAATCAGATTGCTTGATTTGACTTGTCCGTTTCATAATGCAATTACATACCACCCCTGGAAAAAATGGGAGAGATGGGAGAGATGGGATTTACTGAGATTTAACTCATAACAATAACTTATTGTGGGACCCTGTATCTCAGATATAATCGTAACAATGTAAGGAAACGTTTTGGGGTCATCAGAAGAAGTCACACGTAAATATAATACGTTGATTCAGAGATGGATCTACAATGTTTTGGAGAATTGGTGGGGCAGTTTTCTCTTCAATAGTGAAAAACGCATTATGATATGAACGCTAAAGTAAAGGTTTTTGTTGGACAAGTATCTTTAAATAAACAACTTTAAAGAACCATGTTTAATGCCTGAGTTTGAGTTCATTACAGAATCAGCTTCTTTATGTATCCCTATGAGTAATGAGGATTCATAAATTGCTCTATTTTAGAATTAAACAATTTATAAAATAAAAACAATAAAACAAAACAAATTAAAAATACATTAAAATAGAACGTCAAATTAAATTAAAATAAGAATATAAACACAATAAATTAATGGAAAATGTGCAGATTGTGCTAGAAAACATAACAATAAATATGTAAACATTTGTATATAATAATATTTACAATGATGTATTAGTATAAATAAATATATTTAAGCTGAAAAACGAATTATTGTTCATTCAAATCTTTTCATTGAGAGGAAGCATACACGTGTAAGCAATAGTACAGACTTTTTGGGGTGGAAATCATGCTTCCCTTTTCAACGTAGAAGACAAACAGAAAAGCCAACACAAAATAATAAAGAAAAAACATGACATGACAGGAATAGCTACTTAATGACAGACTTACTGTGCTGAAATCTGGGGCAATAACTACAAAAGTTCTATACATCTATTCTACAAAAGAAAGCCATACGAATCATTCACAATGCCAAATATCTTGATCACACTAACGCATTATTCCTGCAGTCAAAATGTTTCAAATGTACAGACCTGGTAGAATTCCAAACGGCACAAATCTTGTTTAAGGCAAATAATAAAGTTTTACCAGGAAACATCCAAAAAAGTATTTACTCAACGAGTGGGGGGATATAGTTCAAGGAGACAATTTCAATTCAAAATTCATAGGGTCCGTACAACCAGAAGAACTTTTTGTATCTCAGCCTGTGGAGTGAGACTAGGAACAGTGTGAATGTGGAGCTAAAGCGATGTCCAGACATTAACCAGTTCAAGAGGAAATACAGAGACATTATTTTCTCGAGGTACAGGGATGGGGAAGGTGTTTGACTATGTGTATGTGTATATGTGTATATATGTGTATGTGTGTGTGTATGTATGTATGTGTATATGTATATATGTCAATCAACAGGTAAAGCAGATCAATAATAATAATTAATAATAATGATAATTATTGCAGATTATAGATTATAAATAAATAATTTAGGGACAAAGGGGGTGAGATTAAATACATTATACTTCTTCTCACTCCTTTTCAAACACTAGACGTGGGACTGTTTATGTTGCTAATGCTGTTGTTGTTGTTGTTGTTGTAAATGTCATTTTTTGTTTTGATTTCTCTTACATGACTATGCACTGCAACATTTGTTTTGTTTTGTAATTATTTATTTTACCTGTTCGAAATAAATGTATCAATCAATACATAGTCATAGTGGGAAAGAACATACAACATAGTATATATAATAGAAATAAATAAATACACTTGTGTCTCTTGTTAGTGTGTGAGCGTGCACGTGGAGCACCATATGGTGCTCTCGTTGACTCTGGGTGTTGACGGAGCAGCGGGGGAAACACAAAGTGAAGCCGCCTGCAGGGAGCCCCTCAGCTGCAGGTAAATAAGACCACCCACCCCACATCCACCACCACAGCCTTATCTCCTTCCCTCCTCTCTCAGACGGAGATAAAACCACGAATAAAGAGGAATCTTACCTCAAACTCAAAGGGTTTCCTCATGTAAATAACCCAGAGTGACCACAAACAGCAACACTTTACATATCTGTAGCTAATGGAGTTTCAGTTTCATCCCACAGGCCATGAGACTGTTGAACACCTGAACGTTTGAAAGAACATCCGTAACATTAATCTGTTTGCAACTCATATATATCAATATTCCAGTTACTTGTTTAGACTATTCTGCACTATTTCTACTATACTATTTTGTCTGTGTTATTGTGTTGCACTGTTGCAGGAGCCTGCGACCTAAGACTGTCATTGTCATAACTACACTGTAGCTACGTATGACGATAAAATCCTTGAAACTTAACATGTGTAGTGGTTCAGAAATCTTCTCTTCCAGTCACTTGATGGGAAACGAGCGGCAGAATCTCCTCCCTGAGGCCGGTAACTTAAACTCACTGATTTCAAATCACAACATCTGGTCTGGGAATTCAAAATAAAGGTGTGGTGACGATTACCTGGGTTTTTAAAAAATAAATCAATATTGATATCAAGTTAATAATGATAATGTCACGGTGTGTGAAGCAGGTAGGACCCAAATGCAGATTAAAGTGAAACTTCCTTTATTTCAAGGCTAGGTGAACAACAAAGACTAACCCGTATCACTAGGCCACCAGGGTGGGTGGAGGGGGTCAGGAGGACGGGACTGAGCTGACCGCCCAGAGGCACAGCAGAGGACCAGGAAGGGATCTCGGGCGGACGGCCCGGGGGCAAGGCAGAGTCTAAGGTGGGGGACTCGGGCGGCCGAGCATGAGGGCGAAGGCAGCGGCAGGAAGAGTCAGGGGGCCGGGCTCGAGGACGAGGGCAGCGGCAGGAAGAGTCAGGGGGCCGGGATCGCGGGCGAGGACCACGGCTCACAGAGGGCCGGGCTCGAGGGCGAAGACCACGGCTCACAGAGGGCCGGGATTGAGGGCGAAGACCGCGGCTCTCAGGGGGCCGGGCTCGAGGGCGAAGACCAGAGAGCTCCGGAGGCCGGGCAGGAAGGCGCTGACGGGCCAGCGCCGGAGGCCGGGCAGGACCCGGTGTCGGCCGGACAGGAACCGGAGCTGGTGGGACAGGCCTCGGCAGGATCCCCAACGGAAGAGGACCAGGACACAGGATTGGCAGGACCCCCGGCGAGACAGAGGATGGCGGGGCCTCCAACGGAACAGGACAAGGGGTTGGTAGGACCCCCGGCAGGAGAGTAGTCGGCGGGGCCTCCAACGGCACAGGACAAAGGGTTGGCAGGACCCCCGGCAGGAGAGTAGACGGCGGGACCTCCAACGAGACAGGACAAAGGGTTGGCAGGACCCCCGGCAGGAGGGTAGACGGCGGAACCTCCAACGGGACAGGACAATGGGTTGGCAGGACCCCCGGCAGGAGAGTAGTCGGCGGGGCCTCCAACGGCACAGGACAAAGGGTTGGCAGGACCCCCGGCAGGAGAGTAGTCGGCGGGACCTCCAACGAGACAGGACAAGGAGCTGGCAGGACCCCCGGCAGGAGAGTAGACGGCGGGACCTCCAACGGGACAGACATACGATTGGTAGGACCCCCGGCAGAGGAGAAGTCGACGGGGCCTCCAACGGGACAGGACATGGAGTTGGCAGGACCCCCAGCGGAACCTCCAACGGACCAGGACATTGGGTAGGGACTTGAGACGTGACTCGAGAGGGGACTCGAGAGGAGACTCGAGAGGGGAACCAAGGGGGACTCGAGAGGGGACTCGAGAGGACACTCGAGAGGGGAACTAGAGAGGGGACTCGAGAGGGGACTAGAGGAGAGACTAGAGCTCGTCCATCTTACAACCAACCAAACGCATTCTCCTAAACATGCCGCTCTATTTAAGCTGCCAGGTCTTCCTGCCTCTGCCTCGCTATGCTGCCATGCTGTGTTCACTTGCTATGGTTACGTTCATGTTCCTGCTGCTGTGTTTCATGTTGCTGCTTGCCTGCCCCACCACCACCCAGCTTCCACCCCAGCTTCCACCTCAGCTTCCACCCCAGCTTCCACCCCAGCTTCCACCCCCGCTTCCACCTCAGCTTCCACCTCAGCTTCCACCCCAGCTTCCACCTCAGCTTCCACCCCAGCTTCCACCTCAGCTTCCACCCCAGCTTCCAGCTTCCACCCCAGCTTCCACCTCAGCTTCCACCCCAGCTTCCACCTCAGCTTCCACCCCAGCTTCCACCCCAGCTTCCACCCCAGCTTCCACCCCAGCTTCCAGCTCAGCTTCCACCCCAGCTTCCAGCTTCCACCCCAGCTTCCACCCCAGCTTCCACCTCAGCTTCCACCCCAGCTTCCACCTCAGCTTCCACCCCAGCTTCCACCCCAGCTTCCACCTCAGCTTCCACCCCAGCTTCCAGCTTCCACCCCAGCTTCCACCACAGCTTCCAGCTTCCACCCCAGCTTCCAGCTTCCACCCCAGCTTCCACCTCAGCTTCCACCCCAGCTTCCACCTCAGCTTCCACCCCAGCTTCCACCCCAGCTTCCACCTCAGCTTCCACCCCAGCTTCCAGCTTCCACCCCAGCTTCCACCACAGCTTCCAGCTTCCACCCCAGCTTCCAGCTTCCACCCCAGCTTCCATCCCAGCTTCCACCTCAGCTTCCACCCCAGCTTCCTCCCCAGCTTCCACCCCAGCTTCCACCCCAGCTTCCACCCCAGCTTCCACCCAGCTTCCATCCCAGCTTCCATCCCAGCTTCCATCCCAGCTTCCACCCCAGCTTCCACCCCAGCTTCCAGCTTCCACCCCAGCTTCCACCCCAGCTTCCACCCCAGCTTCCACCCCAGCTTCCAGCTTCCACCCCAGCTTCCAGCTTCCACCCCAGCTTCCACCTCAGCTTCCACCCCAGCTTCCATCCCAGCTTCCATCCCAGCTTCCCTCCCAGCTTCCATCCCAGCTTCCACCCCAGCTTCCAGCTTCCACCCCAGCTTCCACCCCATCTTCCACCCAGCTTCCAGCTTCCACCCCAGCTTCCACCCCAGCTTCCACCCCAGCTTCCACCCCAGCTTCCACCCCAGCTTCCACCCCAGCTTCCACCCCAGCTTCCACCCCAGCTTCCACCTCAGCTTCCACCCCAGCTTCCACCCCATCTTCCACCCCAGCTTCCAGCATCCACCCCATCTTCCACCCCAGCTTCCAGCTTCCACCCCAGCTTCCACCCCAGCTTCCACCTCAGCTTCCACCCCAGCTTCCAGCTTCCACCCCAGCTTCCACCCAGCTTCCACCCCAGCTTCCACCCCAGCTTCCACCCCAGCTTCCACCCCAGCTTCCACCCCAGCTTCCACCCCAGCTTCCACCCCAGCTTCCATCCCAGCTTCCACCCCAGCTTCCATCCCAGCTTCCACCCCAGCTTCCAGCTTCCACCCCAGCTTCCACCCCATCTTCCACCCAGCTTCCAGCTTCCACCCCAGCTTCCACCTCAGCTTCCACCTCAGCTTCCACCCCAGCTTCCATCCCAGCTTCCACCCCAGCTTCCACCCCATCTTCCACCCCAGCTTCCACCCCAGCTTCCACCCCATCTTCCACCCCAGCTTCCACCTCAGCTTCCACCCCAGCTTCCATCCCAGCTTCCATCCCAGCTTCCATCCCAGCTTCCACCCCAGCTTCCACCCCAGCTTCCACCTCAGCTTCCACCCCAGCTTCCATCCCAGCTTCCATCCCAGCTTCCACCCCAGCTTCCAGCTTCCACCTCAGCTTCCACCCCAGCTTCCACCCCATCTTCCATCCCAGCTTCCACCCCATCTTCCACCCCAGCTTCCAGCATCCACCCCATCTTCCACCCCAGCTTCCAGCTTCCAGCTTCCAGCTTCCAGCTTCCAGCTTCCAGCTTCCAGCTTCCAGCTTCCAGCTTCCAGCTTCCAGCTTCCAGCTTCCAGCTTCCAGCTTCCAGCTTCCACCTCAGCTTCCACCTCAGCTTCCACCCCAGCTTCCACCTAGCTTCCATCTTCCATCCCAGCTTCCACCCAGCTTCCATCTTCCACCCCAGCTTCCACCCAGCTTCCATCTTCCACCCCAGCTTCCACCCCATCTTCCACCCCAGCTTCCAGCTTCCACCCCAGCTTCCAGCTTCCACCCCAGCTTCCAGCTTCCACCCCAGCTTCCACCCCAGCTTCCACCTGTAGGCTCGGGGGATAGTTATCTAATCATCACTCAATGTTCTTTGTAAATCTGTGGTGTGATGAGGCCCGAGCCTAGACGCCAAACTCAAATTATTTGCTGCTTATAATAAACATATTAAGAAACACGTGAGTTGTCTGACTGAATTGTTTTTATATTGTTTTGTTTACCCATCATGTTGTTGGCACCTCGGGATACACCTGTAAAGGAAACTTCTGTGTAGCAATGCAGTGGGAGTCACCGACTCAGGAAGGAGACACGGTGGAGCAGGAGCTTTTGATGTCAAACACTGATGGTTTATTTGGAGTTACGGCCGGAGAGTTCGCATCACAAATCACAGCAGTCACGGTGAGACTTCACGGGTGGGTTGCCATGTCAATTCTGGAGCGCCTCTCTCTTGCTAGCCCATTTAACTGGTTTCACAGAGTCATCAACATATTTTGATAAGATAGCTTTAGACAGTTGGGCACACTGAGTTACCTGCTTCCGCCACTTATGGCCTCGAATATGTCATACCCTGGAGTCCACAAACAACAAAGAAGGAAGTGTCCCAGTGCACCCACAACAAAGACCATCTGTGACCTAGTGTTGACCGGTCACAGAATGGGAACAATAACATTATGGCTGAAGCAGCCTATGTCCTTAAAGGAGATAAACAGACGTCAGGGTTGGTCCTGTACGTCATATCTAGGAGTCTATAGGACAATTATTTCCCTAACAACACCGAACACTGAAAAAACTGAAACGTTGACTCTAAATGTACTATGTCAACAGATTTCACAAAACTGTATTAGGTTAGTTGAAAGCAATAACATTACATTTAAGCTAATGTTTTTATTTAGACTTAATATTATTGCTTTCAACTAACCTGTGCAATCTGTTGACATAAATCTGTTGACATAAATATGTTGACATAACCCATTTAATTCAACTTAAGCACACTTCTTCAGTAACTGTACTTGAACAGACTTCTACAAGCTTGTGTAATTTACACTCTTTTGCATTGTACTATTATTATTATTATTATTACTGGCTGTTACTCCTGCCACTTCAGACTGTAACAACAATCGGTGTGATGTGCATTACACACATTATTCCTTTAGGTGTCAAACTCAAACACACAGTGGGCCAAAATAAAAAAATGGGTACTAGTGGAGGGCCGGACTGGTTCAATGTTTATTGCAGAACGTATTGAAATGAACTTATTGCACATATTAAACCTGGAACTAACAAAGCTTAAATTATTGCCTATAAAAACAACATTAAACATTAAATAATCAGTTGCATTAATTTCTTATGGCTCTATCTGCAGCTTTTCCAGAGTCATATCTTATGATTACATTTTTCCACAGGCCAACAACAGCTTCAAGAAACTATTTCCCTCAAAGAGAAAACCAAACCTGCCCTGTTGTCATGAGAACAAAAGTGCAGAAGGAAACATGTAAACTCAGTGTGCTGCTCTGTGATGCTAGCTCAGATACTTGGCATCTCATCTTGGGTGCAAGTTCATCAATGTTTGGGGTCAGGCTCTGAGCTGAGGAGACCCTCAGGATGGAGTGAAGGTGTGCGTGCAATATACCGGCGGGCCAGATCTAATAGTAATTCGAAATTATCCTGCGGGCCGAAATAAATCCACCAATTGTCGAGATTGACACATTTATTTATCTGACATCTATACAGTTAACTTCATCTGTATTACTTAACATAATCTGCACTATTTTATTATAATCTAGCCTACTCTGTTTCATTTTGCATATTTAGAATTTTTTGAATGTAGTCTTATGTCTTATATATAATATGATGCATTGATGGAGGAGCTCGGGACCTAAGCTTTTCATTTCCATATCTACACTGTAGCTGTTGGGGAATAATTTGCTTAGGTATTCAACCTTCGACACAGTTCATCGTTTTCTCTTCTCACCGTCTCTTTTCCCACGGCATAGGTCTACGGCCTTGGGTGTTGCTGCTATCTCTCTTAAGGAGGGGCAGCTTGGGAGCATTGTTGTTGCCAGTCTATGACAGAGCACAAGCCGCCACTGTCCTCGTGTCTCTCTGAGTCCTGACTCCATCAGAGCTCCAGCTCTCCTCGTGTCTCTCTGAGTCCTGACTCCATCAGAGCTCCATCTCTCCTCGTGTCTCTCTGAGTCCTGACTCCATCAAAGCTCCAGCTCTCCTCGTGTCTCTCTGAGTCCTGACTCCATCAAAGCTCCAGCTCTCCTCGTGTCTCTCTGAGTCCTGACTCCATCAAAGCTCCAGCTCTCCTCGTGTCTCTCTGAGTCCTGACTCCATCAAAGCTCCAGCTCTCCTCGTGTCTCTCTGAGTCCTGACTCCATCAAAGCTCCAGCTCTCCTCGTGTCTCTCTGAGTCCTGACTCCATCAAAGCTCCAGCTCTCCTCGTGTCTCTCTGAGTCCTGACTCCATCAGAGCTCCAGCTCTCCTCGTGTCTCTCTGAGTCCTGACTCCATCAAAGCTCCAGCTCTCCTCGTGTCTCTCTGAGTCCTGACTCCATCAAAGCTCCAGCTCTCCTTATGTCTCTCTGAGTCCTGACTCCATCAAAGCTCCAGCTCTCCTCGTGTCTCTCTGAGTCCTGACTCCATCAAAGCTCCATCTCTCCTCGTGTCTCTCTGAGTCCTGACTCCATCAAAGCTCCAGCTCTCCTCGTGTCTCTCTGAGTCCTGACTCCATCAAAGTTCCAGCTCTCCTCGTGTCTCTCTGAGTCCTGACTCCATCAAAGCTCCAGCTCTCCTCGTGTCTCTCTGAGTCCTGACTCCATCAAAGCTCCATCTCTCCTCGTGTCTCTCTGAGTCCTGACTCCATCAAAGCTCCATCTCTCCTCGTGTCTCTCTGAGTCCTGACTCCATCAGAGCTCCAGCTCTCCTCGTGTCTCTCTGAGTCCTGACTCCATCAAAGCTCCATCTCTCCTCGTGTCTCTCTGAGTCCTGACTCCATCAAAGCTCCAGCTCTCCTCGTGTCTCTCTGAGTCCTGACTCCATCAAAGCTCCAGCTCTCCTTATGTCTCTCTGAGTCCTGACTCCATCAAGCTCCAGCTCTCCTCGTGTCTCTCTGAGTCCTGACTCCATCAAAGCTCCATCTCTCCTCGTGTCTCTCTGAGTCCTGACTCCATCAGAGCTCCAGCTCTCCTCGTGTCTCTCTGAGTCCTGACTCCATCAGAGCTCCAGCTCTCCTCGTGTCTCTCTGAGTCTTGACTCCATCAGAGCTCCAGCTCTCCTCGTGTCTCTCTGAGTCCTGACTCCATCAAAGCTCCAGCTCTCCTCGTGTCTCTCTGAGTCCTGACTCCATCAGAGCTCCAGCTCTCCTCGTGTCTCTCTGAGTCCTGACTCCATCAAAGCTCCAGCTCTCCTCGTGTCTCTCTGAGTCCTGACTCCATCAAAGCTCCAGCTCTCCTTATGTCTCTCTGAGTCCTGACTCCATCAAAGCTCCAGCTCTCCTCGTGTCTCTCTGAGTCCTGACTCCATCAAAGCTCCATCTCTCCTCGTGTCTCTCTGAGTCCTGACTCCATCAGAGCTCCAGCTCTCCTCGTGTCTCTCTGAGTCCTGACTCCATCAAAGCTCCATCTCTCCTCGTGTCTCTCTGAGTCCTGACTCCATCAAAGCTCCAGCTCTCCTCGTGTCTCTCTGAGTCCTGACTCCATCAAAGCTCCATCTCTCCTCGTGTCTCTCTGAGTCCTGACTCCATCAAAGCTCCAGCTCTCCTCGTGTCTCTCTGAGTCCTGCCTCCATCAAAGCTCCATCTCTCCTCGTGTCTCTCTGAGTCCTGACTCCATCAAAGCTCCATCTCTCCTCGTGTCTCTCTGAGTCCTGACTCCATCAAAGCTCCAGCTCTCCTCGTGTCTCTCTGAGTCCTGACTCCATCAAAGCTCCAGCTCTCCTCGTGTCTCTCTGAGTCCTGACTCCATCAAAGTTCCAGCTCTCCTCGTGTCTCTCTGAGTCCTGACTCCATCAAAGCTCCAGCTCTCCTCGTGTCTCTCTGAGTCCTGACTCCATCAAGCTCCATCTCTCCTCGTGTCTCTCTGAGTCCTGACTCCATCAAAGCTCCATCTCTCCTCGTGTCTCTCTGAGTCCTGACTCCATCAGAGCTCCAGCTCTCCTCGTGTCTCTCTGAGTCCTGACTCCATCAAAGCTCCATCTCTCCTCGTGTCTCTCTGAGTCCTGACTCCATCAAAGCTCCAGCTCTCCTCGTGTCTCTCTGAGTCCTGACTCCATCAAAGCTCCATCTCTCCTCGTGTCTCTCTGAGTCCTGACTCCATCAAAGCTCCATCTCTCCTCGTGTCTCTCTGAGTCCTGACTCCATCAGAGCTCCAGCTCTCCTCGTGTCTCTCTGAGTCCTGACTCCATCAAAGCTCCAGCTCTCCTCGTGTCTCTCTGAGTCTTGACTCCATCAGAGCTCCAGCTCTCCTCGTGTCTCTCTGAGTCCTGACTCCATCAAAGCTCCAGCTCTCCTCGTGTCTCTCTGAGTCTTGACTCCATCAGAGCTCCAGCTCTCCTCGTGTCTCTCTGAGTCCTGACTCCATCAAAGCTCCAGCCCATCTCGTGTCTCTCTGAGTCCTGACTCCATCAAAGCTCCATCTCTCCTCGTGTCTCTCTGAATCCTGACTCCTTCAGAGCTCCAGCTCTCCTCGTGTCTCTCTGAGTCCGGACTCCATCAAAGCTCCAGCTCTCCTCGTGTCTCTCTGAGTCCTGACTCCATCAGAGCTCCAGCTCTCCTCGTGTCTCTCTGAGTCCTGACTCCAAGTGCTTCAGAAGTTTCCCCCCACAGTAGCTACTGTGCACGTGACAATAAAACCCTTGAATCTCCTGTCACCTTTGCTGTAACGCTTTAAACGTCCTTTCTGTGTGACGAATAAAGTCTATTTAACTCCACGTCAGATCATTTTTAACACACAGAACCGTTTACATTTTACAGACACTAATTGATGACATTAAAGCCTTTTTTCCCCTGAATGAAATCTGCTTTTTCATCCATGGAAACGTCTTCCCTCGGCTCCTTCAGAGGATGCTTCTCCCCACAGTGAGTGTTTGAGCAGCTGATAGCACACAGAGCAGATATTGTGCTAATATCTGTTGACAGTCAGCTCTTCTCTGCATAATTGGCTCCACCTCCCCCATTAGCAGCGGCTCTGTTTGGCTCCCCAGGGCATGTGTTAGAACAAATTTGAGGAGTGTCATATTGCACGCATTTCAACAGGGCCAACAGGGTTAGACTCACATTAGCGTAATGAATCAATCTGCTCGGCTAATGGCTGAACTAACTCCATTAGGACGCGCTGCAACTGAGGAGAGGGATTCCTGCCGGGGGGAAATATTACAGCTCATCATGCAGATCATTAAAGTCACACAAAAAAGAGGAATATATTCAAATATAACAGAAAAACTGGCTTTTTTAAGGCTTATGATTAACGTCAGCTTCTTTCAGATTTGCTGAATGGAAGGACATTGACTTGATTTCACAATAAAAGCGTAAAATCAAATCTAAAAATGAGCTATTTTGTGTTACATTTCTTATCTTTCTGGATAAAGTGTATTTGAGTGGTGCGACGCCATACTGAAAATATGACTATGTAACATACAACTTCCCTTTATTGTGGTAAAAACATATTTTTAAAGACATGTTGGACCTGTTAACTGCATTTATTGATTAAAAAGAGTACAAACTAAGTGTTGAAGAGGAAATGTGTGTCCTTAAAGAGGAAGTAGCAATATATTTTGCCTGGTTTTTAACTGAATAAACAAAACAAATCAGCTCTGAGGGTTAAAAGCAGCAACACAAACGTGAAAAATACCTAACAAGCTTCTGCAAAGTGGCACCCGATTTATATTTAACCAAATCACTAAATCCCTTTCCGGTTTAATCCTCCTGAAAGTTTGTCAGATGCATCACAATTCCTGGCATGTGGATGTTTTGGAACCAAGAGGCCTTAAAGACAAAAGGAAATAACAACTACTTAAGTAAAGTGACGGCTGCTTTAGCATGAGAATGGAGGCAGATTATTGGGAGGTGCTAATGATCTGATATGAGCCGCTGATAACCTCCTGCTGTCTGAGACACACAACGAAAACATCTCAGAGATCACAAGATATCACAAATATCAGATGATGAAGGCTCTGTGATTCGGATTCAGACGATCGTGTTCCTATCGTCATATTTAAAACAGGCCACTTTTTAATTCAGCTTTAAATTAATTGGATTTAATTGATTTCTTGGTTGTTTTAATTGTTGTGAATGAATTATATTGCTCTAAAAACAAAGTTTGATTGATTTTATATGGATATATGTATTTGTATAATTCAGCTGAGTAAAATAAACATTTGAAGTATTTTACAGGATTTAATACATAATAGTAACAATATCTCTGATAGTAATTAGATATCTGCAGTTTCATGATATTGTGTTTTTTTATAGGGAAAATGAAAAAAGGAAAAAAAGGGAAGAAAAACTGAAAAGAAAGAAAGTTATTTAAATAATCGACTCCGTCTCCAGGAGCTGACCAATCAGCACTTCACAGTCAGCTGTCCATGAGGGGATCAATACACACACACACACACACACACACACACACACACACACACACACACACACACACACACACACACACACACACACACACACACACACACACACACACACACACACACACACACACACACACACACACACACACACACACACACACACACACACACACACACACACACACACACACACACACACACACACACACACATTTAGAGGAAAACTCAGCAACAAGGACTTTCCTTAATGGCAAATATGAGAAAACTTCCAATTAAAAGTTCCTATTTTAGTTAAGTCATTCCATCTCCAGTGCTTCTCACTTCCCATCCTTTATTTCCTCAGCGTTAAGTACTCCACCACATGTTTGTGAGTTCAAACCAACAACATGACTTGAACACCATGTGAGGCGAAGGAAGTTAAATCGTACTGGAAGAAATATGATGAACAACTTATGATGAAATGCCTTTTCACATTTTCTAGCCTTAGAAGACAGAACATCTGGATTACACTTTAGAAATCTACATTTCAAAAGGAAATGAATCTTTTTCTATCAGCAAACAGGAAACAGAGAGCTGCTGCGTCTCAGTGTCCATCACATCCAAAAAACATCCAGATCCTTTTATTCTGAAACCCCAAACAGTCTCCGTCCAACCATCAACACCACCTGCTAACTCCTCCCCCCCCCCCCCCCCCCTCCTCTCCCACCCTCCCCCATCCCCCCAAATCAGAACCAAAGCAATGCTTTTTTTATCTGCAGATTCTCAGACAATGCCTGGAGGATCCCGTAGCCTAATCTCCCCGATCCCCCCCGTCCCCTTTATCCCTCTGTTAAAGAATGTTTGAAAGGGCGACACCGAAAACTTCCAAAAAAAAAAGGGAGAGACCAAAGGGGGAGGAGAGGGGGGGGGGTCGGGAACATCTGGGATGGTATATGGGGTACAATGGGTGGGGGGGAATGGAAGAAAGGATAAATTGCATCCACACACACACAACTTATTAGATGTTGTATTCATTCAATTATGAATAAATAGGAAAAACAAGAAAACAGCACGAAAATATAATCATAAAAAACTTTGATCAAGATTTTATTTATTTTAAATAGTTTTCTTAAATATATTTGTGTATTATATATTGTTTGTATGTGCTCATAGATGTGAATTAAAATATTATACTTATATAAAAATCCTATTTCTGCCCATTTATATTCAAAACACAATCATTAGTATTTGAATACAAATTGCACAAACCAACTTCAGTTATACCCTCACTATTTAGCATTAATAAGCAGAATATGACATGGTTTATAGCTCACTTATCAGGACGTTTTACTTGTATAAGTACACAGTATTTGTTTATAATTATAACGTCAACTATAAATACATATTTTATACTATTATCTGTCATTGCAGCACTTATATGCATCTACAGGACAAATTGAATGCATATACAAATACATCAATAAAGACTTATGTGCTTAAATCTACATTATAGTGTTGTAACCGTGTGTTAAATGTTTGTATACTGCTTATAAATGGTTAATAGGAGAGAAAAGGAAAGTGTAAGAATAACCAAAACCTTCATGCATACAAAATAATATTAAAAGAAACTTAAAAATCTCAAACATTAGCTGAAAAACAACAAAAAACTAGCCTCTTTTTTTTTCTGAAAATGTGCTTTTTCCGCACCATTCTCCAGCTAAACAAGCCTGGATCATCTTTAAGTGAATCCTGATGAAATAGAAAAAACATAAGTCAAGGTTGATAAATGTGCTGTGTCAGCGTGGCACTTGAGCGACACACAGGCGCACTCAGAGTTTGGGAGGGGTATTATGTTTAATGCACGTTATTCCTCCCTTCCCCGGTGAAAGATTATATAGTTATCCCATCAAAGTTGAGTAAAAATGCCATTCTTGTGTCTTTAAGCTCTTGCATAGGAGGTCAATAAGACTCTGCCTCTGCTTACAAGGCTGGGCCGAGTGTAATCTCGCTGAAGTTACATTAATTAAATGGTAAGCTCCTTTAGCAATACGTTCCTAAAAGAACTTGGCTGATAATATACTTAAAGCGTTCGCGGGCTGTTTGTTTCAAAGCCAGCAGACGTTTAGCCATGCGGCTCACGTTCGAAGGCTTAAACCCTCACAATGAGCGGCTGGCAGCACCGGGGAAATTCAACTTATCAAAGTAAAACATATTTGTCTCAGTACGCTCCATTTGCACATTAAGACTCAGAGTTTGAGTCTCGGGAAACACGTGGAGAACTTTGGGTTGGGATTTTCAGTTTGGAGCTGCAGAGCTGGAAAAGGATGCATTTGTCCGAGAGAGAAAAGTTTTTATGTAGTTTTTGAAAGATGTGTGGCTCAGTGAAAGTGGAAGTGAAGTTAGGAAACTGTGTGAACTTTATTGGGGTGTGTTATTGATCTTCTCCTCTGATCTGGGGGGTTACTTTAAAAGGAATGTGTTTCTATGCCTTGAGTTTCTCTGTCAAGTAAAAACCATGTCGTAGCTGCTACAGTGTACTGCCATGTGGTAAATGCTATGCTGCTCTTGCTCTTCCTGGATATCATATATTTATTTTTGCTGTGTATATAAATGTCATGTTCTTATATGTTGTGACGGGACTACGGATGGAAATGATCTCAAAGCTAAAATCCGGCTCATTTACACTTGTAAGCATTATTTTGTTTTAAAGTGTTCATCAATGTGCACTGTCCCGATTCAAATAAACGATTAAATGAAAATGAAATCCAAATATGCTTTTTGAATGTCTTCTTATATACTTGAGGGAATCTCCCATCTCCTTTACCCAAATAAATCCTTTTAAAACCAATTGTTTTTGTCTGAAAAATGCCACAAAGCTACAAACACTGTCATATTTCTTGGCTTATGAAAAGTTGCACGTTTGCTTTTGTATTCAAGGGTCAAAACTACTTAAAGTTGCTGTTCTTTTTGTCAGACCTTCTATCAACTTAATCCCAGACATCTGGTCAAACTTTGCAATAAATCAGAACACTGCAAAACAAAGGCATGTATGTTAAACTCTTTGAATTGACTTGAATTAGCATTAAATGTTTTTGAACAAATTACGTCTGAAACCTTTGTTTGTGTCCGAACCTAAATCATATTCATCTACTGCATAAAACAGCACTTTCTTCAGGAATGTCCACTCCTATCTCAATATGTGAAACACAGTGAAATGATGAGATTTGTATACCTTGTTGGCACGACAAGTTAACTTTTTAAATCTTATTTTAAACAAATCCACACGTTCATTTCTCTGCAAACGTTCACCGGGCATCCTTCAGCTCCTCTGGGGTTATACACTAATTAACTATATTTTATGGGGGATTCTCCACATCCTTTGGCACTTTTAACTACTACCACTTCCTAAATAATACAAGAGGAAACCAGCAGAAACAAGGACATTTCAAAACTTGAATTAAAGACAAAAGCGTTGGGCAGTAATCCTCCAAACTTATATGAAATCTTCTCTCTTCTCTCTGTTTCGAGCACTTTATAAGAAAAGCTTTAATAGTGATTATTATAGAGGAAAGCAGGAGAAGAAGTTCCTGCAGCCGTCCGTCAAATATCAACCCTCACAAATCAATTTTACACATGACCGCCCCCCCCCTCCTGCCCCCGGACCCTCCCCTCCAATTAAGCCCCTGCATTAGCATATATATGATATCAGTGGTAAACATCACTCGGCTGGTAATTCACAAACGCTCATGGATAATGGGGGGGTTGAAACACCTATTAACCCCCGGGCCGCAGCCCAGAGGCATGCTGGGAAAACTGCCTCCTCCTTCTCCCCCAGGAGCAGCGACTCTGAGAGGTGGAGGAAGTGCTGTCACTCTGGTAAACTGTGTGTGTGTATGTGTGTGTGTGTGTGTGTGTGTGTGTGTGTGTGTGTGTATGTGAAGCCTAGCATTACTATACTTGTGGGGACCTAAATCTGTTTACACAGTTACTGCGGACTCGCCTCCCTTATGGGGACACAATGGAGGTCCCCATGAGGGGAATCATTCATTTTAGGGTGAAAACTTGGTTAGGGTAAGGGTTAGGGTTAGGCATGTTTTGGTTATGGTTAGGATAAGTCTCCAGGAAATGCATGTAAGTCAATGTAATGTCCCCTGAAGTGATGTATACATGGTATGTGTGTGTGTGTGTATGTGTGGCCTAGCATTACTATACTTGTGGGGACCTAAATCTGTTTTCACAGTCACGTGTGGGGACTCGCCTCCCTTATGGGGACAAAATGGAGGTCCCCATGAGGGGAATCATTAATTTTAGGGTGAAGACTTGGTTAGGGTTAGGATTAGGGTAAGGGTAAGGGTTAGGGTAAGGGTTAGGGTTAGGCATGTGTTGGTTATGGTTAAGGTTAGGATACGTCTCCAGGAAATGCATGTAAGTCAATGTAATGTCCCCTGAAGTGATGTATACATGGTATGTGTGTGTGTGTGTGTGTGTGTGTGTGTGTGTGTGTGTGTGTGTGTGTGTGTGTGTGTGTGTGTGTGCTGGTAAAGTTGGGGAAACTGATCATGATATACTTTTTTCTGATGTCTCATTTGTGTATAAAATAATTCAAAAATGTGTGAAATATTGTAAGAAGAGATTTAACAATAGGCTAACGTGATGTATCGTAAAAAGCAAAGTGCAATGGAAAATATATATATTAAACAAAGGATGATACATGAGGCATGTGACTTAAAGTCTTCAGGTGTTTCATGAGCTGTTTCGGATCAGGGCTTAAAATTAATTCGGAAAACTAATTAAAATGTTTTTACAGCTGATGTGAAATCATTATTTATTCTAAAATGCGAAAGTGCAATCTAAAGAGACTTGGAAACAAAACCTTTCTGCATACTAAAACAGTATCGTAGCTCCACATGGGTCTGATGTAACTTTCAAACGAACAGCAAAAGTCATTTTCCAATCAGTTTTCTAAATAGTTTTTCACCCTCTGAGTTTCGTCTGTTGCTCTTTCAATCACCTCATCTTCTTGTTCCCTATTTTTCAGCAATTCTTACTCATCTTATTGCTTCCGCTAAGAAAAAAAAGGTCCCTTCTTCTGTGTACCAACAGCTGTAACTATACATCAACGTAAAATAACATTTCAGTGGCACTGATCGAGGTTTTCTGTAAATCACATTTTCTTTCCCATAATGCATCATGATGCTGCAGATTGAACTGCCAATCAGTTTATTAAGGAGCTAAAAGTAGCACAACCTTACAGCAGTAAAATGCAACACACACATTAATGCAGCTGGGATATTATGCCCAAAACATTACTGCCCATTGAGTACTTTTACATTTCATATTTAAGTACAATTTGCTGATACATACTTCTACTTAAGTAAGATTTTTAATGAAGGACTTTTTCTTGTAGCAGAGTTTTGCTATTTGTATTTCTACTGAAGTAAAGGATATGAGAACTTCTTCTACCACTGCAATATAAACAAAGACTTTAATGGCCAAGCTAGTTGTATTTTGAAACCGTGATGAACGCCTTTGTCCACCCTCACTGTTCCCTTGTTCCCTTGCTGCTCTGACACCAGCAGCCTTCAATTTATTTGCTGATACAATCAGGGCTCATTAGCAGCGAGGCAGTGAGTTGTCTCCTCACAATAAACGGTGACAGGGAAACAGCGGCCTGTCACCTCCGTCACCTCCTCCTTTGTGAAACAGTGACTTTAACGTGGCGGACGCTCATCGTTAACTTCCCATCAATCTCCATTCTCTCTGTCTTTGTGTCTTCAAGCTGCCTCTCCACGGCTCCTTGCACTCTGTCATTGTTAACGTTGTGAAAGTGAGAAAAACAAGAGAGTGGAGAAAAAAGGATAACACTTGAGTACACTAACTTTGTTTTAAGAGGCAAATTGCCACGGCTCGTTTGAAGCTGATGTCATTGCAGGATTGTTGATGTGCTGAATTATTATCCTCAGGGTTAATAGCACTTATTGTAAGTTCATTTTGTGAAAGAACTCTGCAGGTAGCTTTACGTTATGGTGTCCAAAGTCAAATTTGATGCAGTAAAAGTAAAAAAAGGAACTGAATGAAATATTCAAACCACTTTTTTTTTGTGATCTACAAAACGTAATTCACAAATACAGACAACGCGCCTTTAAAGTTGTCAGTGGTTTTAACGGAGATGTCGCCTTACTTCGGACGCCAGCATTGCTAAACACAGGGTGTCCTGAGCAGCAAAAATAGTGAGAGTTAATGCAGATTTTGCACTTGCCAAACATTTATCAACACTCTAAAAGTAGTGGACATCCATTGGATCACAAAGATGAAACCAGCTGCTTGGTAACCATTTTTGAATAGGAAGCAATGAGTGCCTGAGGCCCCGGCCACACGAGGACGTTAGCCGTTTTCGTCCTCGTGTGGCCGGGGCCTGAATCACAGTTTTTGGTCCAAGTGTGTTTTGTATTTCTATTAATATCACATTTCCTGTATTTGTATGTTTTCTCAGGTGAATGTTTCTGCTCAGCAACAGTTTGTTTTCTTCCTGCTGGTGATGAAGGAAGTAAAGCTGATGGTGGATCATCGCCTCCGGGTGCTGAGCGGCACTGAAGAGCAGGATTAGGCCTGCTCACGGGCTTTACTGGGCTTTAATCTTTAATCCAAAACCATAATATAGACCGCACCTTCAGTGTCGCTCATTGCTACATAAGATAAAACCATCACAAACACTTCAGTGTCAGAGGCTACTCAAACAAAAGCTGTTTGTTTTACGTCCCCAGAGCCCGGCGGTGCTTTAGTGTGAAGTGACCACACAGATATGACGCCTGCAGGGATCAGACGTCTTAAATATGAACATGAGTGATACAAACAGAGGCTCAGAAGCTTTAATTAAATCAATGTGAGCACAGAGAGCTGACACACACATTAAAGGGGCCATTTTCTGCTCATTTTCAGGTTCATATTAGTATTTTGTGTCTCCATGCTTTCATGTTCAAAAAGCTCTCTATTTTTCTCATACTGCCTGTGCTGCAGCACCTCTTTTCACCCTCTGTCTGAAACCAGAGCCCAGTCTGCTCTGATTGGTTAGCTGGCCGGTTCTGTCGTGATTGGTCAACCGCTTAGAGATGTCCCGCCCCTTAATCACGTACAATGTGTTGAAGCGCTAGCCAGTAGAAGTGCGATATTTCCGTAATAAAAAGAAAAACCCTGACCGACTCGGCTTCACCTAGGATATTCTTTCTTACATAAATCATTTTCTAAATATGTTTAAGATGCTGTTGCTCTGATCTTAAACCTACTAACCCTACAATTAATCAATCAATCAATTAATCAATCAATCAATTAAAGTGTATTTATACAGCCCAATATCACACATATACATTGGTATCAGGGGGATTTGCAGTATATACAGAATATGAGGTTAAGGTTCCTGAGTCACCATATATCTGGAGGGCTCTTGTTGTTGATTCCTCGATTGAGATGTCAATACAACAAAAAAGATGCTTTTATTCCTGTTGAATTCCCAGAATCCACTGCTACTGCTGTGGGGCTCCAGAGCTCAGGCAGAAAGCAATTTAACCCCATCTTTATTCTGCGTAACAATACTAGCAGAGAAAACTAATTAGGTACATTTCACCCATTTCCATGTTAATGTTTTGTTTGTGGCCATTGTTCGAGGAGACAATGGGCAGAGATGCTAATGAAGGAATCCCAATAACAGTGTCCTAATGGGAGTCCATTCACCGCCGTTAGCCCACAGGCCGCCATGATTCAGCTACACCCCCACCACACACACACACACACACACACACACACACACACACACACACACACACACACACACACACACACACACACACACACACACACACACACACACACACACACACACACACACACACACACACACACACACACACACACACACACACCACACACACACACACACACACACACACACACACACACACACACACACACACACACACACACGCACACACACACGCACACACACCCTGAGGGATGGAGGTATTCTCAGGCAGGTTACAACACATGGAGAGCCGGAGAGAGAAAGCTCAGAGTAAATAATGCTTAAGTCTCACGGCTGAGTGACAGAGGATTTATCTCCTGAGATCAGAAAGGACTGACTGTGCATTTCTGTTCTTTGTATGCATTTGAGTTTCACACTTCAGATTTGAGACAGTACATTATTGTATTTGCCTTTTTTGTCTGCACTGTCATAATTGCAACTTTCTCCACGGTTAGACGAAAAATGGATTTCTCATGTTTAGTTACGGTTTTGATTTATAGTTCTACATCAGATCGCCCTTCTTCAGCTACGTAATGTTCAAAAAACAACATGTGTCAAAGCGTTAGAATAAGTTAAAAGAATATGTGGCATTGCTTTAGATTAAACTACCCAACAGTAGATCAACAAGTTAAACTAAACCTCAAACATCCTCAGCAGTAAAATGCAACACACACATTAATGCAGCACTAATGTCAATCTAAAAACGTCGAATAAAACAGGGAACAATTCACTGCACAACAAATATATAATACTTTTACATAAGGGTTTGATATGTGACATCTAATGTATGTTCAGTGCCTGCATGAGCCCAATCTTGTTACAACAAATATAAAGCTACAGGGATCTGCTGTTAACGGTACATTTCATTAGGTTGACTTCAATGGCGACTAATCATATCTATCCATGAGCCAAATGACTTTCTACATCATGGTCGTATACAGATTTCAACCAGATGACAGATGTTAGTCGCTGGACTTCAGAATCTTTATTTACCAGAGAAACGAGCTAACAAATTGAACCCTTTAGCTAACTGTTTCCCAGGGCCATCCCTCCCTACAGGCCGATCATGCAGACTGTGTGGGGCCTCACCTTGCGGAGGGGGCCTCATCTTGCGGAGGGGGCCTCACCTTGCGGAGGGGGCCTCATCTTGCGGAGGGGGCCTCACCTTGCGGAGGGGGCCTCATCTTGCGGAGGGGGCCTCATCTTGCGGAGGGGGCCCTCATCTTGCGGGGGGGGCCTCATCTTGTGGAGGGGGCCTCATCTTGCGGAGGGTGCCTCATCTTTTGGAGGGGGCCTCATCTTGCGGGGGGGGCCTCATCTTGTGGAGGGGGCCTCATCTTGCGGAGGGTGCCTCATCTTGCGGGGGGGGGCCTCATCTTGTGGAGGGGGCCTCATCTTGCGGAGGGGGCCTCATCTTGAGGGGGGGGCCTCATCTTGTGGAGGGGGCCTCATCTTGCGGAGGGGGCCTCATCTTGCGGAGGGGGCCTCATCTTGCGGGGGGGGCCTCATCTTGTGGAGGGGGCCTCATCTTGCGGAGGGTGCCTCATCTTTTGGAGGGGGCCTCATCTTGCGGACGGGGCCTCACCTTGCGGAGGGGGCCTCATCTTGCGGAGGGGGCCTCACCTTGCGGAGGGGGCCTCATCTTGCGGAGGGGGCCTCACCTTGCGGAGGGGGCCTCATCTTGCGGAGGGGGCCTCATCTTGTGGAGGGGGCCTCATCTTGCGGAGGGGGCCTCATCTTGCGGAGGGGGCCTCATCTTGCGGAGGGTGCCTCATCTTTTGGAGGGTGCCTCATCTTGCGGAAGGGGCCTCATCTTGTGGAGGGGGCCTCATCTTGCGGAGGGGGCCTCATCTTGCGGAGGGGGCCTCATCTTGCGGACGGGGCCTCATCTTGTGGAGGGGGCCTCATCTTGCGGAGGGTGCCTCATCTTTTGGAGGGGGCCTCATCTTGCAGAGGGGGCCTCATCTTGTGGAGGGGGCCTCATCTTGCGGAGGGTGCCTCATCTTGCGGAGGGGGCCTCATCTTGCGGAGGGTGCCTCATCTTGCGGAGTGTGCCTCAACTGAACCGAAAATGCGGCGCAATTAGTGTGGTGTGGCACGGTTTCACCGCTGGGAGGCTCCACTAGCACCCCCGTCCGTCCGTCCGTCGACGCTCGCGAAACAGATGGGCTCATCATATAACTTTGCATGGGGCCTCATGTTGGCCAGGGATGGCCCTGCTGTTTCCATCCTGTACTGGGAAAACTCTTGATTTCCTTATTGAGTGTTTATTGATTATAATAACTGTGTCTGTGTGTTTGGGGAAAAAGAGACTCTGCAATAACAAACGCCCATCTTTGGCTACATCAACCCTGAGTTGCTCCCGATGGCCAACGGTGTGTGATTGTGTGTGAGTGTTAGCTTCCCTAGAGCAAGTGGTACTGCTCTGTGTGAATGAGGTGTGTATTGGTGAATGACTCGTAGTATGTAAAGCGCGTTGAGGGGTCGAAAATATCTGATAAAGCGCTATATAAGTGCAGTCCATTTACCTAATGGAAGAAATGGCATATTATGCCAAGGACTTGCAGGGCTTTACTCGTAGTGGAGAACAGTGTGGTATTAGTACTTTTACTAAAGGATCTTAAAACTTCTTCCAACAACAGCCCAACAAAGTACACAGAGAGTTTATGCCATGATGGATGGACTGATGTTCGCCAACAGTTTTAAAACCAAAGTCAACATTGGTTTCTTTTAACTACGATCATACCATAACCTTGATCAAGCGGTTATTATTGTAAACAAGGTCTTCTAAACTTATTTAAGTGGTAAAAAGCTTTCAACGACATTCAAAATAAAAGCAGAGACACTTGGATGTGGATCATATCAGAGATAGGAAACAACCTAAAGTGTTATATTTAATGAATTGTTAGTTTCCTCTTCAAATATCGGTATAACCCTGGATAGTGTAAGTAAACTGTTATCAAAGTCAGTAATGCTAATGCCTTTAAACAAAACATAAAGAAAGGAACTTATGTCCGGTTATACATCCACTTGAACATCTTCAATGCCTTGTTATTTAAAAGTAAAAATAACGGCACCAAAGTTCAAAGTTGTTCTGGAAAACTGTCCGACACCTCAGGAGGGGGAAGCAGGGAACCATCCAAGCTGTGTACAGTAAGGATGGGACGTTGTTGACCTCAACTGATGGAGTGTTAGGGCGTTAGAAGGAACACTTTGAGGAACTCCTGAACCCGACAACTCCGCCCTCTATGTTAGAGGCAGAGCTGGAGTATGACGGGGGATCAACACCAATCTCCCGGGGGGAGGTCACTGAGGTCGTCAAACAACTCCACAGTGGCAAAGCCCCGAGGGTGGATGAGATCCGCCCGGAAATGCTGAAGGCTCTGGGTGTTGAGGGACTGTCATGGTTGACACGTCTCATCAACGTTGCGTGGAAGTCGGAAACAGTACCGAAGGAATGGCAGACCGGGGTGGTGGTTCCCCTTTTTAAAAAGGGGGATCAGAGGGTGTGTGCCAATTACAGAGGCATCACACTACTCAGCCTCCCCGGGAAAGTTTACTCTAAGGTACTCGAAAGGAGGGTCAGGCCGATTGTCGAACCTCAGATTGAGGAGGAACAATGCGGATTCCGTCCTGGTCGTGGAACGACGGATCAGCTTTTTACTCTCGCAAGGATCCTTGAGGGGGCCTGGGAGTACGCTTATCCGGTCTACATGTGTTTGTAGACTTGGAGAAGGCGTATGACCGAGTTCCCAGGGAGTTACTGTGGGAGGTGCTGCGGGAGTATGGGGTGAGGGGGTCTCTACTCAGGGCCATCCAATCTCTGTACTCCCAAAGCGAGAGCTGTGTCCGGGTCCTCGGCAGTAAGTCGGACCCATTTCCGGTGAGGGTTGGCCTCCGCCAGGGCTGCGCTTTGTCACCAATCCTGTTTGTAATATACATGGATCGGATTTCGAGGCGTAGTCATGGGGGAGGGGGGTCTGCAGTTCGGTGGACTAAGGATTGCACCATTGCTTTTTGCAGATGATGTGGTTCTAATGGCTTCATCGGTCTGCGACCTTCAGCACTCACTGGATCGGTTCGCAACCGAGTGTGAAGCGGCTGGGATGAGGATCAGCACCTCCAAATCTGAGGCCATGGTTCTCAGCAGGAAACCGATGGACTGTCCACTCCAAATAGGGAATGAGTCCTTACCCCAAGTGAAGGAGTTCAAGTATCTCGGGGTCTTGTTCTCGAGTGAGGGAACAATGGAGCGTGAGATGGGCCGGAGAATCGGAGCAGCGGGAGCGGTACTGCAGTCGCTTTACCGCACCGTTGTGACGAAAAGGGAGCTGAGCCAGAAGGCAAAGCTCTCTGTCTACCGGGCCATTTTCGTTCCTACCCTCACCTATGGTCATGAAGGATGGGTCATGACCGAAAGAACGAGATCGCGGATACAAGCGGCCGAGATGGGTTTTCTCCGCAGGGTGGCTGGTGTCTCCCTTAGGGATAAGGTGAGAAGTTCGGTCATCAGGGAGGGACTCGGAGTTGAACCGCTCCTCCTTCGCGTCGAAAGGAGCCAGTTGAGGTGGTTCGGGCACCTAGTTAGGATGCCACCTGGGCGCCTCCCTAGGGAGGTGTTCCAGGCACGTCCAGCTGGGAAGAGACCAAGGGGTAGACCTAGGACCAGGTGGAGGGATTATATCTCTTCGCTGGCCTGGGAGCGCCTTGGGATCCCCCAGTCAGAGCTGGTTGATGTCGCCAGGGAAAATAAAGTTTGGGGCTCTCTGCTGGAACTGCTACCCCCGCGACCCGACCACAGATAAGCGGGAGAAGATGGATGGATGGATTACCATACGTACATACTGTAAACAAATAACAGGCCACCAATGAGTCTAGGTTTGTATTGACGAATGCTGTTTGCGTTTGTCATTAGGGGTAAAGGAAAAGTTAACGCTGCAAGTTCTCATGGGAAACAACGTCAAACTTGATATGTAACTTCAAACTTCTTTAACAAGTTTCCACTTAAGTTCACCATCATCATCCATTCAACACAGAGGGGATCGACTGTAAACACAGGAGGATGTGGGTCCATTGACAAAGTGTGAAAATACAATATTTGACTAAACAATCTCAACTCAAGGCTCCTTGATTGTCTTAGTTATTGTTTGCTCAAAAGTCGCCTTCATGTTGACACAGACAATAAATCCTAAATGTATTGTGGAGCCCTTTCAGCTTCATGAAGGCTATATGTGTGTTGGAAGTAGAGATGTTCTGGTGTAATAGTTTAACTGTATACTGTGGTGAAACATGACCTCTTTTCTCATATGAAGTATCTTATGAAATGTCAGAACTTCCCTTTTACACATGCAGCACACGACAAGAGATTGTCCATGTCAGAAGAGTTATCACTTAAGGAAACACTGCATTTGGTTTGATTTGAGTTGGCGCTTTGGTAGGGTAGAGGGCAACCCTAACCCTAACCCTAAACCATTAATCGCAACAAAGCATGGATTACATTGCGGTCATGAAGCCAGGTCGCAATTTGGTAATTAACAACGAAGTCTCTTGACGTTCCTTCCACTTTTCTGGCAATTTTATTTTCTGGATTGCAGTACATCTGTGAAAGGCGTTTTAATTGTGGCAACAACACTGCTCATCCAGCTGGTAACGACTGTTTGTTTTAATTAAGAAGTTGACAATCTCATTTGAGGCTCTTTTTGTAGCTTTCAGTCACAGTACACTCACATGAAGTTGTATTGTTTGTCAATGGCAGCTTGCAAGCTCAACTTTCAAGCCAACATGGACACGAAACCGCCAAAGTGCTCGGACAAAAGTTGGGAATTCAAACGTGTAATATGACAAAATAAGGAAGGATGAAGAACAGGTGATATCGTCAAAACCTACATCTCGACATACTAGACTATACTTGACGTTAAAATAAGGGTTTGCGGAAAAAATGTGTTTTGCTTTCTCTTAAGTATTTTCCTCAAGCATAATTTCTCTAGCATTGTATTCGGTACTAGTAGAACATATAAAATCCTATTTCTATGAAGAAAATTTCAATTTTGTCCAACATGTCAGAAGGTAGCATTTCACCTCTTCAGCTCTTTTGGAGTATTTGTTCATTTTTAGCCGGCATCGAGGTGTGAGCCTTGTTAAAAAAGGCAGCGGCTGTGGAGCTAATAAGGTGCTAATCCCAAACTGCTGCACACACACACACACACACACACACACACACACACACACACACACACACACACACACACACACACACACACACACACACACACACACACACACACACACACACACACACACACACACACACACACACACACACACACACACACACACACACACACACCCTCCCCCTACAGAGGCTGAACACACATAGCGTGGCTTATCGCTGCTCTCCAGACAGCCGCCCAGATCAGTCAACGCACTGCGCGATCGATGCATCTGATAAGGAATTAAGACAGAAAATAAACTGTACGCGTTATCGGGGAACTCGGTACATGGCCTAATTATGATGCGGCGTGTGTGTGAGAGGATGATACGGCGGGACTGGAGTGGTGCGAGGCTGCAGGAAAGGGGGCCGTTTGTATTAAACCTGAGCAGGGACTGGTTGCCCCCAAATGGCAGCAAGAGGGAGCAACAATGTGAACTACATTACCCACATTTCCTGAATGGTGACATCAGGAAACTGCCCACAGTGTGTTCATGTTTGGCTGATGATGTGATGTTTTATAACGAAGGAAAACAGGGATGAGAACAAAGATAACTGGATTGTTTGAGGTGTTTTAAGCGTTATTTTCTTCAAGTGAGGGTAGATTTGTTTTGGGGTTTTAATTTGGGGCTGCTACAAGTCATTTGAACCAAGTCCAACAGTCAAGTAAAAACATTAATCAAGTTCTACTCAAGTCATTAATCTAGTCTAAAGTAAGAGTCAATTAAAATACCAAGAATCGAGTCATACAGTTAAAGGCAAGTTTAAGTCAAGTCCCAAATAATACAATCTTTTAAAATAAGTTTAATTCTAAAATGTTAAACTGGAAGTCAAATTCATTTCAAATAAGTCACAGTTTAAAGACATTCGAAAAAAGTATCAGTCAATTTTAAGTCTCAAGTCTCTCCTGAAACTAGTCCAAGTCATGTCTCCAGTATGTTCAAGTCCAATCGTTAAATAATTTCTAGAAAAGTCAAAGAGTAAAGTCACGTGAAACTAGTCCAAGTCAAGTCCCAAATCACTTAAATAACACTTTCAAGTCGCAACTCATTCAATGTCTCTTTGGTTTATGCATTTACACAAACGTACAAACAATCGACCCACATGCAGACATTTCAGCCTCCATGGAAACTATGGTCGCCAAAGTTTGGGGAATTTATTTTGGACGGACAGAACGAACTATAGAGCTACTGGTCGCAGGGTTAGGGTTAAAAACAATAACTAACCATCACACATAAACTCCAAAACATAGAAATAACATTTGAGGAGATTTGTATTTCTTGATCAAATCCAGTTTATCTAGCTTCTCAAGTTGTATTCCTATAACCATTTATCTAAAAATAAAATCATCTTTTTCCTCTTTTTGTTGTCAACTTGTTCCTATGTTTCGAAATCTGCTTTTTACCCTTTTCATTCTAAACTTGTTCCTATGTTTTCCTCTGTAGATACACATTCTTGTCAGAAACCCCGTTGATCCATCAAGGGGTTTCTCCTGCAAACAATATAATTTGTCCCAACATGTTGTGTCCAGCTAGGCAGCCATCACACACCGTGAGGAAAAGGTCAAAGTGAGAAATGATTCCCATGTCCTCGTCCAGCAGTTTCCCCCGCGGTGCAGCGGACAGTCGGACGCTCGGCTCCGCCTGGCCTTCGATCGCCAGCCGGACCGAGCTCTAGCTCCAGGAGAGAAACCGCTTTGATCTGCCTTCAAACTGATTCACCAACACCGACTGATGGGGCGGCACGAAACACACCCGACGCCCAGCCAGCCCCCAGGTCCCCGGGTAAACTATGTGCTTTCATTTAGGGCAGATTCCACAACGTAGGGAGAGGGAAGGGGGGTAAAAACTGAAATTCCTTTGACGTCAATGACTTCTTCTCTCTGGTTTCCTGCATTGGTGTTCTGCCCACTGTTGAGTTACTTCACTTCATCTGTATTGTCTTTAAAGGGGCGATATGGTTACAGAAGAGGACACAACATACAAGAGGACAAGGGACATGAGTCACAACAGTTAAGGCAAAAGAAAGTAATATGTATATGTCTGATGAAAGCATCAAACCACTTTTATGGTATCCGTGATAAAAGTGCTGCGAAGCGGTGCAACTAAGTCAAGGTTCGCTGCAAATAATTGCACTACTATTGTTTTAGTTTTTTATCTCAATGCTGTCCTTTTTTTCTCACTAACATTTCTCTATGTTTACAAATTCATCAATGTGCGGCAGCAACTTTTGTTATCAAAGGTTTTTACGGTGTGTTACACCAGCCAAGACAACCAGGATTGTCATACGGCTAAGTCACATGACTTTTTTAAAAACCAAACCATGATCTTTATCTCTCACAGTTTGGTTTCCGAACAGAACCAACATTAAACAGCTGGCATTGTACATTTCTGAAGGCGCAACGCCAGTTTTTCTAACAAAAAAAAACTAAAACTTGAATGAAGAATCACTTTTTTCATATTGACATAATGATACTTTTGAATTTAGACTTTGTTTCACTCAAGGCCAAATTGAAAGTAGAATTCACTAAGTTTATGTGATCTTGGTGAACGCAGCGGCACAAAGTATTGAAATATGAGTCTGCAGTAAAGTCGCAGAGGCATTAGGGAAAATGCATCTAGAATTACAGACCAAAGAAGTTGTCGGAAGTTTGAATTGGATTCTGCCATAATGTTGTGAAAAGGAGATTGCAGAGGAGTGAAATATAAGGCACAATAAAAGCATATATCATTAAACCCACAAACCATATTACATAAAACGCATTTCAAGAGTGCCTCCTTATGAACTACTTAAGCAGGGATCACAGTTTTCTTGTTGAGTTGAGTTTTAGATGATGAGAGAAGAGAAAACTTGAAGCCGTTAAATTGTCATCTTTGTACTATTCCAGAGTAAAAAAACTCCAACCTGTCAAGGAGCAAACGTCATGCCTTTTATCGCCACCTTTCAAGTGTTTGATAGTTTCTGGGTGGAGTATCACTTTAAGAAAGGAGATTGCTTGACTGCCTTTAGAGAGTGCAGGAGGATAATAGGGTCCTGCATGTGTTTGTTTGTGCCCTCGACCCGATCGGCATGTGATGAGCGGGGAGGTCTGCAGGCCTAATTGGCCTCTTTAAATGGAAAAATGTCCAGCGAGCATGACGCGTCGATGAGCTGCGAGAAGCCCGCCGCCCTCTAGCCCTTTTTTATCATCACTTTATGGAAACAAACCACTCCAATTAGCGGTAGGGCAGCCATGGAAATAATAATGACCATAAATTGGATGGTCATTGGATGGATTTAAAAAGTTCAAGTCAAAGTATGGGATGGACTTTAAAAAGTAATTTACATCTCTCGAGGTGTGAAATGTCTTGCTGTGTTGGTTCTAATAACATAATGAACATCTTACCAAGTCAGGTATACGTTTGTACAACATGAATATAAAGATAATCAGTCATTTGAAACCTTACAAACAATATTTTTAAGACTTTGTAAAGACGTATAATCCTATAAAGTCCATCTTTAATTGTGGAGACATTTTAGCTGAGGCATCTTTAAAGGAAATGAGAAATAATCAAATTAAGGTCACTATCAAAGTATTCCATAGCTGCAATCATGTGCATTAAAACAAGTAATACCCCTCATCATACATCCACAGTGAACAAAGAGTCACATAATGGCGGAAAGTCTGGATGAGTTGAACTAAATGTGCTCCAAGTTGATCAATATGCAAATTTAAAGGGGACCTATCATGCAAAATGCACTTTTTTATGTCTTTTATACATAAATATGTGTCCCGGGTGTGTCGGGGAACTCACGCAGCGTCAGAAAATAAAAGCCTCTCTCTTTTCCTCCGTACCCAAATCTTTTAAAAACGGGGGTACAACGAGCTGATACAGATTTGCTGCCGATATGACGTAATATCGGCAGCGGACCCACAGAGAGTTGCTATCAGAAACAATGCCTGACGTGTTTTGGACGTAATCTCGTCTTTGTTTACATTAGCAAGCCTCGCTAACACTCAGAGCTAACCTGTACTGGAGAGCACATGTGTTTAAAAAGCAGGAAATAAAAAAAGGAACTCACCTTGTGATAAACCCGCAAGAGAAAAAGCATTTGAGCTCCATACTGTTTCAGAAATAATCTTTGATGTGGTTTAGAACAGGATGGCGTTTTATCACAGCAGAATTTAACTTGATCTCCGGTAGAATTCTGATCAGGCGTTAGCTCCGCCTCCTCTTTTTTTTTTTTTCAAGCTAAGGACCCAAAACCCGCGTTTCTCTAACAGGGCTGCAAAAGAGGGGTTTGAGCAGAATGAGGCACGGCTACAATGGGTGAACTGTTTGGTATTTTAAGCAAAAACCTTCACAGACATGTTTTGTATAGGTATGGCCCAACAATATATTTTTCCAATATAGCATGATAGGTCCACTTTAAGTACAAGTAGTAAATATAGTAGTTTAATTGTCTGTTTTAGTACTTGCAAGGACGAGAAGTTTGCCTCTACAATAGTGAGACTAATTATGCAGAAGTGTTTTAAATTGTAAGGTTTAACTTAAGGTTAGACTTGAGTGAAACTAAGCAAATAAAGTAAGTGGCTGTGAGGGCGCCTTTTTCCAAACTTTGTCCGATGGGAAACTACAGTCTCACACTTTGGAAACCACTGGTATAGTTAAAATACTAACGATGCTAACATCCAAAGGGTAGCATGTTGTGTAAAAACAGCTGCACAAAGTTATATTCTGCTAAGTTTAAAAGGTATTTGTGCATTATGCTAAGAATATTAGCTTGTTGCAACTTTGTTTTGCTATATTTAGCATCACACAAACACAAATCCTGTTGTGATCTCAGCTTTAATCCTTGAGAAACTTCAAACTAAACTCCAGGATGTTTTGCATGTCTTTAAGAAAGCAGCAAACAGACAATCAGAGAATGACATTGTTCCTGTTCTCTTAAGAGAGAGCAATAATCCCACTGAAGGCAGCAGAAAAGCACCTTGCGGTGTTTAAAGCGGAGAGCGAGGCCTGCAGGTGTCAATCTGTTTTGAAGCTGCTCGTCCAGAAAGACAAAAACGTTGCTCTTTAAAGGAGCAGAGCGAAGGGGAGCTGCTGACACTTCAAAGGAGTTTCTGATCCGCTCGCTGCCTCCGACAGCGAGGTCACTGTCAACTCTGAGGAGTCACCGCTCTGCCATTGGGTCCGGAGGAGGGGGAGGAGAGGGTCCTCTGTCTGCTGGTGTGTGGGAGTGTTGGGAGTGTTGGGAGGCGGTGGAGGGGGGCGCTGTGGCTGTCGTCGGGGAAAATCAAACAGAGCCCAATTAAACTGATTCTAACATGCCAGTGATCACGAGGAGGAGGCTCACCTGCACTCTCTCTGTTCGAAGACATGCCTCTGCCTCCGCGACTCCTGGGACGCTAATTACCGCGACCAGAGACCCCTGGGAATCTGCCGCTCCGATGTGCTAACGGCCTGTTAACGACAAACTCTCATTTCAGTGACAGCTCACAAAACAATTCAAAAGTATTTACACATTCTTGAGGAACTCTGGCAAAACATGACACTTTGTTAATATTACGGGCAAGTTTATCCAGAGCTACACTGTGGAGGTTTATTGTAGAATCATGGTGTTGCGTTTACATTCATTGTGTCTAATACATTTACCTCCTCATAAAACATCTGCAAACATTTGGAATATGTGAAAACCTTCTTATTTTTTAGACATGGCGACTGGTGTGATAATTGGGAGCTATCGTCAGAAATGTCCGGCCAAGGAACAAGATCTAAAACATATTGAGGATCCACTCAAAGAACATATAGAGCTTTACCTACTACTTTATAGCATTGGTTTTAAACTCTTCCGGTTACTTTAAAAACAGAATTGTTCAGGCAACTATCGTTATAACATTGCAACTTCTTTTAAACGCCATAGGAACTAGATAAATTAACCAATATTGTCTTGATTCTAGCTGTGACGATGGTTTTTCCCACTGTTTCTCTCTCTCTGCCTCCATAGACTACATTTATTTTTGCTTTATTGTATTAGAAGTAGATCCCAGCCATTGCAAACCATTGTTTTGGGGAGATCTTGGCTTTGTGGCTGAACAAGCTGCAAATGACGTACACTGACTTGAACATATCCAAATTTCGGTTTTGCGTGCCACAGTCCATTAAACCACGCGACTCTTAATTGTGAGTCAAATCGAGACATTATGTCGAGTTAAGGATATAAAGTTTGTAAAAGTTGGTTATTAGTCAGTTATTTTTGTGCTATTGTGTAAGTGCATGATCGGTAATAAAGAGAAACTTGAAATACATCATGACGAAACAAAAGAAGAAGATAAGGTTTATAACTTTAAAATAACTTTACCTTCTTCATTTTGAATATCAACGAAACAATGAGCACAGCTTTGACAGGAAATCAGAGACAGGAATCAGTTGATGATGAATTGAATATATCTGAAGCTCCTTCATTCCTTCAAACAGATCAAATCAGAGTCATCTTTTGCTTCAAATGTCAGTCCCCTAATTATCAATTTTCTCAGAGCGGGGGGCCTTGACATCACACAGGAGTCTATCTCTGGAGTCGGTATAGATTATGGAGCCCGCCTAGGGGAGTGGCCGCCAAAGAGTACAAAACAATTAACGCTACTGCGTTGCTATCAAAGGCTCGCAGAGAAAACAGTGAGCCACGCATGGCTGGAGCGAGTGTTCGCCGGAGAGAGAAATGAGTGTAGTCACATCAAAAAGCAGCGGAGCAGGAGTCTGATTTAGTACAAAAGGCTGCAATTAGCACGGCACGTTAGGAGCACATGGCGGGCGACTCCCTCACTGCGCCTGTTTGGGACACAAAGTCTACCTGATGCTCCACACAGGGACCCTTTATTTACTAAAACATCTGTCATCAAATGGGGAATGCATCAGAAAGTGCCTACCGTCAACCCAGTCTCACGGCATTTCGTGTTATAGTCACGAAATTAATTTATTGATTCGTGTTCAACAACACGATTTCCCCATTTTTTTCGTGTCACACAGAACGATTTTAAAAGCAATGTATATAATAACAAATTAGAAGGAAAAAAAGATTTTAAAAAATACAGATTTCAGTATTCTGATACAGAACGATTTTACAAGCAATGTATTTATATTGGTAGTAGGCTATGTTTCGTGCCTGCACCAAATAATAACAAATTAGAAGCAAAAAAAGATGAACAAATACATATTTCAGTATTCTGAGCCCCATTTATTTTCCGACATTATACAATTTAAAATAAAAACAATAATCGTTGCTTGATATTGAGTAAGGAATTTGTTTTATAAACCACACAGCTTCCGGTCTTCCATAGGCTTAGGCATGGCTACTACCAATAGAAATACATTGCTTTTAAAATCGTTCTGTGACATGAAAGAAATGGGAAAATCGTGTTGGTGAACAAGAATCAATAGATTAAATGTATTTCGTGACTATTACACGAAATGCCGTGAGACTGGGCCGTACAATGTGTCATAAGTAAAGTTACAGAGTTTTATGATGGTGCAAAGCCTTGCAGGATCACTATTTACAAGACCACAACTACTGTAGATGCTCTTGGGAATATTTCCTATCCTGCCCCTGCTGGAAAATGTACTAAAGACAAAAATACTAAGTGTATCGGACAAGTCTGTGTTTTCTTGTAATGGAAAAGCAGAAATGGGTAGAATTGTGGAGTAATTAGGAGCACTTCTTTGACGTGAATAAGTGAAAACAGTGGACACAAATTGCTGCAGCACCAGTCAGTATGCTAAATGCTATAGCTAGCTAGCTACCAGGGTCTGAAACGTAGCTACTTGCATGCTAACATTAGCTACAGTTAAGTTTGCTAGTAGCCTTCGTGCTAACCAGGCTTTTCAGCTGAATATTGTTAACTTCAATCAAGTAAATCAACAGGTGAAGAGGAGAGAGGGAGATCTGCAAACATTTAAATAACTCAAGCAATCATCTGGGAAATGTATATTTAGCTTGGAGGCTAAGAAGCTAACTTTTCTGTTGCTAACGTAAGCTAGCAAGTTTAGTAACGTTTCTGCGTGTTGACCACTATAAAAGTATTGTCTTTGCAAGGAGCTAGGTCAAGATCACAGATTCAAAAGGAAGCTACAAAAATGCCGACACAGAGCAGAACAAATTAACATATGGCGACGATACAACACGTTGAGCTTAAAAAGGACAGTGAATCTGGGGTCTGATTTCACCAGCTGCCAAGAAGCTAATCCTTTATCGAGCTGTAGAGCCAGGACTAACTTTGAATGTTGTTTACAATCATCAACGAACAAAACCAACACCAAATCCTACTCATTTTGCCTTTAACTCTTCCATTTCCAATGAGTTATTAATCACAGGCCACATCATTGTAACCATAAATTAAGTATTTTATATCAAATGAAATTGATATCTGGAGAGAAATATAGTTATTGCGACACAAAAGAGCAGGACAGGCTTACATCATGCCGTTTCATGATACCCGGAAACCTGAGGCTAGCCGATACATTTTTGTAATCTCTCATCTCTGCTAGTGGCCCACCGTAACCTTAAATGTAAGATTATGAGATGATGATTAGAGTTTCAATTTGACATTTAAAGAAGCATAAAATGATAACTCTACAAACTGTACTCTTGTTAATTGTTATTGTACATGTCATTACTGCTAATGGCTCTGATACTGTAAATACAATACACACTTACAAGGGGCTGAAACTTGCAAACGTACAGTATAAGGCCCTTTAAATTATTATCTCTGTGCTAGAAGACCCCTGTCTAAAAGCTATAATGCACATACAGTACATTGAGATAACAACAACCACTCTGTACCAGAAACAGCAGAAACAAACCCTCTGTCAACACCACCATCACTGCTCTGTTACGCCAGATTCATCGCTCATGGAGGAAGAAGTGGGAACACATCTTGTGTCGCCTTTATTGAAACAGTACAGCCCTGCAGGCATACTTAGTCTAAAGAGCAAGACGTTGAATAATGACTCTCATAATAAACGGTCATTTGCTCGTCGCTAATGCTAAAGACATCCTTAATAGCTTGTCTCTTTGAAGCCTTATCGAGGGGCAGGATTAGAGAATCTATCAGCTAGTCTGAGGATGTCAAGACTCAGGAGTGTGATCATGTTATAAATGACAAACGCCTATGATGCTCCCACTCAAACGAAGACACACACACACACACACACACACACACACACACACACACCCCCACACACACACACACACACACACACACACACACACACACACACACACACACACACACACACACATACACACACACACGCACACCCACCCACACACACACACACACACACACATACACACACACACACACACACACACACACACATGCACACACATACCATGTATACATCACTTCAGGGGACATGACTTACATGCATTTCCTGGAGACTTATCCTAACCTTAACCATAACCAACACATGCCTAACCCTTAACCTTACCCTAATCCTAAACCTAACCAAGTCTTCACCCTATAATGAATGATTCCCCTCATGGGGACCTCCAATTTGTCCCCATAAGGGAGGCTAGTCCCCACACGTGACTGTGTAAACAGATGTAGGTCCCCACACATATAGTAATGCTAGGCCACACACACACACACACACACACACACACACACACACACACACACACACACACACACACACACACACACACACACACACACACACACACACACACACACACACACACACACACACACACACACACACGCACGCGCCCACACGCACACACACACACACACACACACACACATTTTAACTTACAATGCAAATGGTCTTTCTACATTATGTGTTTTTGTGTTTTAAACAACATACAAGTCCATCTTGTTTATACTGTGTTGTTTGAATGATTTTCACTATATTCAATTTGTACATGACTTTGATCAATGGCAGTTTTTTTATTTATTTAATAAATCAATTTGGATTTGATTGGATAGACATGCTTTATCTTGTTTTCTGAGGCATTTTCTGTGAACTTTAAGACATTTTTTTGCATATATTTCAACATAATGAACCTATAAAAATCACATGTTCCACCCTCAGCTAGACAAGATAGTGAATGGCTATTAAATGATTCTGCAAAAACCACAGAAAATATTTGAATATGTCCAATATCAGCGCTTCTACATCTGTGCAGGACTACACACCACATGTTACAGTCATGGCTGATAACATATGGATAAAATAAGATTTTGTTTAGGGTCTGTGGCAGAAAATAACCAAGTGCATGGACTGAAGTGGACTTTACTTCATTATTTCCAATTTCTGCATATGTATACTACTTCAAATGCGGAATACTGTTTACTTCACTACATTTCTCTACCAAAATATTTAGATTATTAAAGCAGAACCTAAACAAACGGTTAAATTATAATGTTATATTATGGATTTAGCTACCTTAAAGTTGTCCTTTAATTGTACTTTAACAGCTGCAATATTAGTGACACTTCCACGATATGATCCCATGATATAAAATACAATAGCTTCACAAATATGGTCTCAACTTAACTAAATGTAATGTAAATTAAACTTGTGAAAGTGTCACTTTGGGCTCTGGGTAATGACTAATGATAATGTAATGATATAATTGATATAGCTTAATAATATGTTATACATTATATAGTATACCAGTCACAAGAGAGGTTTATTCATAGTATATATCACATTTAAACAACACTGCATTGGAAAGATAATTTATACATTTAAAATATTTAAAATTGGGCATTAAGGACATGTATTACTTTTAACACTTTAGGTACATTTTCCTGATGAAGATGTTTATATGGAACATTTTCAATTGTGTTTTGCTCTAGCGGTTTGAACTTGCAAAATGTCACAGAAGATCATGAGCCTCTGACAGTTTCAGTTAAAATCCCTAACCTTTGAGAGACTGTGGATCAGCCCTGTTTAGGCTTCCAGAGTAAAATAAGGGTCAAAGCAGCAGCTCCTTTTTGCAGGAACATTTAAAGCTGCCGGCTGACGCCCCCTGTTGGTCGTCTTCATGCTTTTCTAACTGTGATGATGGGATGTGAAATCACCCCTCTTTGCCCAAAAAAGGTGCAAAGAAGCTTTGAGTCATGAATCACAGACCCTGATGTTTAAGAGGTGAGAGGTGAGACAGTTTTAAACACAAACAGTGAAACATTTATGATGCTGATACACTCCTCTACCTGACAGGAAGTGATGTGTTTCAGTCCATGCAAACAGCTCCTTCTGTGGGAAAAAGAAAAAGACAAGTGAGGGTTGTGTGAATCCACGGGGAGCGTGACCCGCGGGGCCGAGGGGCTGCAATCCCCCCCGGCAGGAAGATAAAACCATGAAGCATGTTATTTGGAGGATGATGGTAGCAATTGAAGAAATGTAGGGGTTTGGACACATCAAGAGGGGTTCTGGGAGAAAAGACCAGCGACGTCCAAAGGTGGGAAAATGGGGGAAACATGTCTGTGGCCTTGGACTAAACAGAGATATAAAATAAATAATAAAACTGGTGTCCAAAACATACTTTATTTAAATCTGAATATCAAACACAGTATGCCCCTTGAAGCACTTTGGGATTGCTTTTAGTGAAGAAAGGTGCTTTACAAATCAAATGTAGTATTATTATTATTATTAATGTGTTTTTATCTTCTTGTTTTTAATGTGCATCATGTGCTGGTGTACGGGGGGTGACCTCATCATCGTAGTGTTTATGGATCAGTGGGCCGCTGGCCTTGATTTCTGTTATTGAATTATGGGAAATTCATTCTTTTTATTGAAGGAGTGGCCTCCAAATCCAATAAGACAGTCAGCAGTCCTTGGTCAGGAAGCTTCAGTGTTCAGAAGCAGCAGCAGCATCAATGTCATCTTCCTCATATGTTGGGCAGGAAAACATGGAGGAGGTGAAAAGGAGGTGGGTTTTGTTTGTAAAATTCAACAAAGAAATCCCCCAGAAGGTTTAAAGATCAGAGATTGGAAACAGATTCGTCACAAAGTATTTTTTTCTGGGTTTCCAGCGGAGCGATACATCTACTGTATCTGGAGAGACATAAAGTGAGATTTAAGAAAAGCTTAGATTTTACTGATTTCAACTAAACTCTACTTACCGTTAAAAGTGTATCAAAGGGTACTAACACAGACAATTGTCTTTCTTTGTTAATACATTTTCCTCAATAAATTAGACTTCCTTTACACCTAACTATAAATGTCCTTTATAAGTGTTTGGCTTTTTATTTCTGCCTTTCTTTCATTTAATTTTAGAAATTATTGGTTTTATTTACGTAACATTTCTTCTACCATCACTCTTAACTAGTCTCACATTATCTCGTAAGAATGGCTTTCACATTGAAGTATAAAACTACCTATTGAAATAGTAAAAAGTATAAAGACCCCTACTGTATGTGTCCCGTACTGAGAAGTAAACATACTTTAAAAGAAAGCATGCAAACCACAAATACTTTTAACTAATTAGCAAAAACATGTTTAGAGTACTTAATAATTCAGTGTGGATGCAACTTAGTAGAGACTACCCAGAAATACTTACAAGTGGTTCAAGGGTCCAGAAACCAGGGTTTTGAGACATTGGGAGACATTTTCACATTGCTCACCGCTGTCCAGAACATACCATTTTAAAGATTCCTGCAACACTCTTTTCAGTAGCTTTAGCGCAAGATATTACACGATTTAGTTGGTGGAGACCGAAAGTGGAGCTAAAAGAGAGATAATATCGGACTAATGTGGACACAGACATAACTGTATGTGATGATCTTGTAGCTCATGTATCTTCTTGGTATGTTAACCTTTAGCTTTGTAAGGACATGTATGGGAGCTTTTTGTTTTAGCGTTAACAACAATTCTAAGAATGCAGTATCAAGGTAAACTAATTCATACTTTCCATAGCTGCTGAACATTGCAGGAGGAGAACATACATAACCTACAATCACATTCGGAAAGCACAAACCTCCACCAAGGCCAATGGTTCGTTTACATGCTCCTCGGATGGTCAAATTTAGCACGTTGGGACAACGATGTTTCTAACTTCGTTTCTGCACTCGAGCTTTACGTCATAATGTGGAAAAAATAGGACGCTACTAAAAATACGTTTTATTTTTTGGTTGAAACGTTTAAAGAACATATCTATTTCCGAATTGTGTTTCAATTTGAACGGACATTCACGTGAGTTTACCCAGTTGGGAACTCGTTTTTCATTTCTTTCCAACGTATGTATTCCAATGTATTTTCCAATGTATTCGGCACAATGCACAATCTCGTCACAAAATCCGCCATGTTAGTTACATCTACTCCAAAATGTAATAGGTTCTTCCTTGGCTCATGCTTAACCTTTCCTCTCATGAAAAAAAGACCAGTAGTTTTTATGCAATCCTGATGACAAACAGAAACCCAGAATAAAACAACAAAATGGCAGCAGACACACATGAACTGACAGGATGTTAGGCACAAAGCAGGAAGGAGGCTTCAGGGCCCGAAACTCAAATCCTCCACATATATATGCAACTCAACCTGCATGACTCGCTTCATGAAATGTAAACTGATCAGCAGGAAGAAAAGGTCGTTCCATATCTTATTGAGCAGACGGAGGGAAGGGGAGCAGTCGTTTAATTAAAATGTGATAATAGGCTGTTCGGTGCATGAGGAGGCTAAAGCCCGGTGGGTTAAAGGTGCCGTGTGTGTTCCTCTGGACGTCCTCGCCCAGGAGCAGGATTGATCTTTGGCTCAAACAGGAGAGCCCGGCCTCCTCTGGGCTTAAGGGCCACACACCTGTGATGCATCGGGGCCGGATAAGCCCAGATTAAGCTAAAGTTACCAGCTCTCTGCCTGCAATGTCATTCAAAACCTCAACGGCAACCGCGCTGTGGACAAAGCGCCTTTTGGGCTGTCCTAATAAACGCCATTAGCTTTGAGACATCAAACATGGAGGATTATGGGATTTTCGGGCCCGAAAAAAGATGGAGGGTCTGGGGGACTCCCTCACTCAGCCGTCCTTTCTCTGCGGAGATTACGCTACAATTTGTTTTCCTTTTTCCGCCATTTTGTATGTCCCTCCTCCTTTTGCAGATTCCACACAAAAAAAGTGGTACAGTAATCCCCTACAGATGAAACTAAGAGCGCAGTAAAAAGGAAGATTACACAGGGCTTTGTAAATTGTTTCTATACACATGTGCATGGGTATTTGGGAGATCTGTAGGGACTTAACACAATAACTGAACACACACACACGGGTTGAGCATCATTTCTGTGTGCTATTCTTACTCCACTTGTGTTGTCTGAGAACATGAAGGGGTTTAGCTTAAAAGAAACTGAAGTCAAGGAGTGGATCCAAAGATTTAAAAACATGTGTGTGTGTGATGAGTGATGTTTGCTGCCTCTCTGCATCCGAACAAGGAGACATCAGAAATGTGTTGAGAGGATCCAGTATGCATTCATTTATTTTATTTATTATGTTTAGGCAGAAATTCCAGGTAAAAACTACATTTGGTTGAAACGTGACATTTATTTACATGTCTAGATTCAGCATTTAAATGACTTTTATTCATATTTTTCCAGCAATTACTGAGCAGCAATCGTTGGAAATTAAAGTCATTAAACCAGAGATTTCTCCAGTAATGTAAAACATATTGAAAATATAAAATAAAGTGATATGTATGTGTGATATATAGGTGTACAGTATTGAAAACAGGGATGTAGTAAATGCATAATGATGAGTAATAAATATGCATATAATAAGTTAAAGTAAGTAAATATTAAAATGCAGTTTATATATCATAATTAGTATTATAATTTGAATAATAATGACAATACAAATAGATTAGAATTATTCATATTAATGATAACACAAATAAATTATAATTATTATCAATATAAAGTAGAATTAATAATACAAATAATGATATCCTCAGCCTATAATAACCCTTTTCTGTAAAGCACTTTTAACCATGTGTACAAAGTGCTTTCCATAAAGTACCACCCAAAAGCAGCAATGAAACATTTAATACAGGAGTAAAAGAGGTACAACTCAACATGCAAACAAACAAAGATGATATTAAGAACAGATGTATGCTATTCTTAATCATCACAACATTTTAGAAAAACACAAATCATGGAGACTTTCACAGGCCAGAGACACATTGTATTAATATAAACAACTTTTACTCATGTATCTTACAAGATACTTGATTTCTTGTCGTCTCTTCTTTACAGTCTCAACAGGGTCAGCTACAGTTTATCCCTCTGCCCTGAGAGAGTCCTGAACATACCATAATAATGAGCCTCCTTCCCCTCCGAACAGAGCCATACATCAAGTCGTCCCTAACAGGAGTCAAAGGTTGGGCTGCTGCTAATCCATGTAACGTAAGGAGAATAATCCCCTACAGCTCTCTTTTCGCCCTTTTGTTTTTCTGGTAAGTGATCTTGGAAAATGTTTCAGCGATGGCCCCCAGTGTGCAGACAGAGGAGCGGGGCCCGAAGACAACTGTGTGTTTTATACTAATTTGTGGGTCGTGTTGTTCCTCCTCGGGCAGCACTAGTGGGTTAGAAAGACAGAAAGGAGACGTGACAGCAAGCATGTGTGTGGTGATTTGCAGCAGTGTTTTATTTTGAAAATGTGCACACACACTGAGGTGCAGACAAGCGGGTTTCAATAAAGTCCTTGACTGTGACTTTTACGAGTCATTACAACACACTTTATTCAAACACTTACGGTAGCCGACCTATTTAAAATAGCTGTCATAACAGTCCTATTTTTTACTTTATTTTGTCTTGCTATGTATTCTTCTTTCTGCGTCTTTGTGTGCACCACATATACCAAACCAAATCCCTCGTATGTGTGAACCTACTTGGTAATAAAACTGATTCTGAGAGGGTTTCAATAAAGTCCATCAAAATTAGTTGGAAAGACATGACAACACGCTTTATTCAAATGTGTTGTCGGTGGCAGGCGAGTGCAGACGCGCTACAACGGCCCAGAACATTTCCATTAGGAGAAACAGGTTAAGAAATGGTGCGAGTATAAAACACAAATGTGCCAAAACACATGCAAATAAAGAAACATCTTTACCAGCTTGACGAAACATGCGCAGGGTTAGCTAAAAGCGCTGCATAAACGAAACGTGCAAATAAAAAAGAAGAAGCTCAAAACACGGAAACGGGGATTTAGTTCATGCTGCGTTTTTAGTAAATGCTGGAGAAGATGTTTCTTCATTTTGTTTTGGCCAATTGTGTTTTTACAGTTGCATTGTTTTTTAATCTACAGCTCTTGTGTTTGGTCATGTTCAGGGACGCGGGAAGGGGGGGTGCTGAGGGGGCTGAGAGTTGTAACTGCAACGCCAAAAAGTTCACCAAACAAATCAATACAAACGTTTTATTTTGAGTTAGCATTTTTGAGTTAGCAGTTAATAAAAAGCTTCACTAAACAATAAGAGAAAGTGATAATGGGGTGTGCTTCTTCTGTTGCTATGCTATAGAAAAGAAGCTTGTCAGTGCAGACAAGATCAGGGATGGGAGTTTTGTGAAAGCAGGGTTTAACAACTGGCGAAAGGCAGGGGAAACATTTAGGGAGCCTGAGAAGTCCCATCAACACACAGGCCGTCAACAAACTGGCAGCATTAAAACGAACACGGATGAATGCGCTGCTCTCACAAGCTGTTGCTAAAGACCAAATGACTGCATTTAATATGACGTTATTATACAGGACCGCCCCTCCCTACACGCAGATCACGCAGACCCCTCGAGGATTGGGCCTCATTTTGTGGAGGGAGTCTCCTCTGAAGCGCAAACGCGGCGCACCTACAGTGTAGCGCGCCACAGTTGCCGCTTCGAGGCTACACTAGCACCCCCCCACGCCGCACCCCCAACTCTGACTGACTTCCCGCGTCCCTGGTCATGTTTCAGCGTGTTTGCAGCCGTCGGCCACCGTAGTTTTCAGATATCTTGTAGGTAAGGAAATAATCCTGGACAACAATGCAAAGGCTCCTCTAAATAACAATAACACCTAAGAAGTGGCTCCATCTTGGCTGAATTTAGAGGATGCAACTTTTTTATTAGATCATTCAAGTCGTTTTATCTGAACACAAACATGTAGCGGGTGTCCGTGCAGTGTAATTGTGTAGTTTATTTTCTTTCGTTTAAAAAATCAATAAAAGGAAAACCTTATTCATTCAGTTGTCAAATGAACTCATCATTCAAAAATATTTGTGGCTTTTTTTTTTATTTATTTGAAAATCTGACTTTCTTTATTTTTGATAAAAGGCCCTGATGTCCTATTTTCCTGCTGCTGTTCCACTATTGTACCGTAAACATGCTTCTATTTCATCTGACTTTCTGAAAAAAATAAGCAGGTTTCTATTGTTTACATTGATATCCTACTAAAAAAATAACGTAAAGCTACAGCTCTAGTAGCAAGAAAGTGAACATTTGACGAACATTTCCACAGACGCAGCTTTAGTGACTTCTTACAAAAGGTGTATATTTCTGAGCTCACCAGATGATTCTGACAGGTATTATAAAAGTGATAATGACAAAATGGGATTTCTTTAATCCTGATGCTGTAGAGAAAGGCAGCTAATCTAAATCGTAGTAATCCTGGTGGTATGATGGACACTTAAGCAAATAGAAAATCTATGTTTCGACATCTTGTCTCATATGGATTAGGCTCAGTTTAAATCAGATAAGATTATGAACTGCAGATATTATCACCTCCAGGGAAATGGATGAAAGACTTTGACATCAGAACGTGTTTAGAAACATTCCTCATGGCACGGTTCCTCTGAATTTCTAAAGGTGTTTTCTTTAGTTTTTCTGCATGCAAACGCCACACATGGACACACACACACACACACACACACACACACACACACACACAGCCTGATGGCCTTCATGCAGGTGGAGACATCGACACACCGTCCACGTTCAAAGGAGGATGCTCCGCTCTCCCCTCGGCCGACATTGCGAAGGTCTCTGCTGCCTTAATCCTCTTTGACTTTATTCATGCAAAGGTCATCTCTGATTCTGGAAATGGAGGAGTGAAGGGTCTTCGAGCCATGGAGAAACCTGGAAAACACAATCTGTTTTCCAGGTTGTGTGTACGTGTGTGCCTGTGTGTGTCTGCCTGGTTAGTTGCTGACGTCAGTGTGTTTCCTCAAAAATGTCAATTTCTTAACAACATTTGGAGATTTCTTTTTCTGAAATGACCAGAAATAGAAGTCCACACTTGGTCATAGTAGAATGATTGTCCACTGTGTTTGTGTGTGTGCGTACGCGTGTGTGTGTGTGTGTGTGTGTGTGTGTGTGTGTGTGTGTGTGTGTGTGTGTGTGTGTGTGTCTGAAGCAGTGCTGGCATTTTGGAGGCTGGTAAAGTTGGGGAAACTGATCATGATATGCTTTTTTCTGATGTCTCATTTGTGTATAAAATAATTCGAAAATGTGTGAAATATCGTAAGAAGAGATTTAACGATACGTGATGTATCGTAAAAGCAAAGTGCAATGGAAAATATATATTAAACAAAGGATGATACATGAGGCATGTGACTTAAAGTCTTTTTTTAAGGGGCTGCTTCTGGATCAGTGCATTAAATTAATTCAGAAAAATAGTTAAACATCACAAAATAAGTTTTAATGATGTGAAATCATTATGTATTATAAAAATGCAATCTAAAGAGACTTGGAAACAAAACATTTCTGCAGATTAAAACAGTATCGTAGCTCCACATGGGTCTGATGTAACTTTCAAAACAAACAAAAAAGTATTTGTTCCTATATAAACCTATATAGCACACTGCAGGAAAGGAAAATCCCCCAAAAGCACAATAGGGTCTGGTCTCTTTAAAACGTCTACGAAAGGTAACATGGAGGTTTGAAGTTGACACCTCTTGCTCATCATTTAACCTCAAATAAAAATAAATTAGATCCTACCATCAGCTTGTTAAATCAGCTGAACTCTTACTTTATGAAGTCCTGTAGAACAGAGGGAGGCACGCACCAGCAGCCATGTAAGACGCAGGAAACACACAGCGAGAGAAGTCAATCTAACCAAAGTGCAAAAGAGAAAAGGTCACTTCTGAGCAGAGACAAAGTGCTAATTAAGAGGAGCCAGTCCACTGCCTCCACACAGAGGCCACTAGAAAGTGTTCATCTGTCATAAAAGCCTCTGTGTCGGGACGTCAGAGAGCCGCTGAACTGGAACTACACAAAAACCAGACAGGGGACACACTGCTGCCAAATGTATTCATAAGCTACACATTTAGATAAATCATGGCCTTTTCAGAGCATAGCCTGTATTAATATTAGCTCATTTTAAGCTAATGTAGAGAGCTAATTAGGTAACTTTCCAAATGAACAAAAATACTCCAGTGCAGAACCTAAAAAAGTTGTAGAAAATGTAACCAATGTTCCAGTTTCCAAAGAAAAACTACTCATTAAAACTTCCTCCATGTTAATCAAACTTAAACCATGTTTCTTCAAGCCCACAGGTTGTTCCCTCTTCATTAACTTACAAATAAAAAGTATATGTTAGATTTGGTAAAGCTTGAGTAGTTTTAGCTGCCAAAAGAAAACCATACCCTTAAACAAATATTTAAAGTTATTTTTATTACACATAATTCAAATGATTCAATGGCCGCCCATAAGAGGTAAAAAGGTGCTAGGCGACCAACTCATTCACCTTTCCTTAATAAATCAACTTTAGCTGGCCAAGAGGAGATCCCTTCTTAGTTGATATCTTTAAAAGTGACAGTGTCTTACAATAAATCTCTTCCTCTTCTCCTGTTGTCTTCTTGAATAGGGGATTTAATCCCTAACCGTTAAAGAGGTTCCCTCCCCTGTAGTGTGTTTTATACATTATATATAATGCTCTGCTGCTTTTTTGCAGTAAAACAATCAAAGACCACTGACAGTAAACAATGCTGTGTCTGAAGTTTTGTACTTCAGTACTAGTTATACTTGCTAGAGTGCATAAGTGCATTCACACTGAGGAGACCCTTCGATCGCCATCTTGGCTACGTAGCGGTAGCCGCGATCGTGATACACAGCACTAAACAAACAAAAGTAATAACGGTGTGTGTTTTTTTCACTATTTCATTAAAGCACCACTAAACTGTTGCCAAAAGAAGTCACTGTTGATATCATTTGGTTAATTGAGCAGTCTATAAGGATTTACTACCGCGACTGATAACAAAGAATCTATCTAGCTAACGAGCTAACGTAAGCAATCGTCACTTCCTGTGAGGGCACTGCAGCCTTTTGCGGTTTGAGACAACAGTACTAGGGCTGCACGATTTTGGGAAAAAATCTAATTGCGATTTTTCTGACAAATATTGCGATTGCGATTCGAATTGCGATATTTGTTTTTAAGCTACCCAACGGAAGTTTATTGTAAAATGCGGCCATAACTCCGGCTGGGAAGGTCGTATCAACATGCTCCCGTCTCTAGCACCCTCGCAGCCCGAGCTACGAGTGAAAGAACTAAACTTACATGAAACTTCCATTGGGTTGCTTTAAAGTCAAGCTTCAGTTTAAGATTCACCCTGTAATAGAAACATGTGATGGAGCATTACTAACCTGACTCAGATGGTTGGTTTCACCAAACCATCTAAAGCTCCATTGGAAGCCATTTGGAAAGGGCAGGCACTTTCAGAAGCACTTGGCAGGTGATTGGATCAATCTGTCTATCACCTTCTATCATGGGCTACTTCTGATTGATTAACAATGGCTGGTACATGGAGCACAGCACTTCTGATTGGTGTGGATGACTGACACACATTAAAAAAAAATGTAAAAAATAAAAAAAAATGTTAAAAAAAATCGCAGGCTTCGCGATTTGATAATCGCATCATTTAAAATCGCGATTTCGATTTAAAATCGATTCATCGTTCAGCCCTAAACAGTACACGGTCCAAATGCACACAGGGAAGTATGACAGTTGAGACACAGTGTGGTTTTTGTGGGTTCATGTACATTGGCTACATCTTGAGATTACATCTGTCTCAAGTTAAAGCACGAAAAATGTGAAAACTTTTGACCTATGAATACTGTTTTTCACATTCATCCATTCTCACCCCTAATGTGAAAATACAATATGTGTTGTTTGATATCGTGTTTAACAACTCCGCTGTTTCCCAGTTTCTCTCTCACTCAGTGACATCCAACGGTGTCATTTAGACAGAAAAACGGTTCCAGCTAAACTCTTCTGCTTCCCTTTGATGCCAGGCATCCAGAACTGGCACTCGGAGTAATTTGCCCTCACCAGGGTCTTCTCACACACACTGCATCCCCTGTTTGTCTTTTTTATTTGCTTCCATTGTTGTGTGTGTCTGTTTTTTCCCCTCTCTTCTCATCTCTGCAGTTTGATTGTTTTTCGGTTTAATCGCAGCTTATTCCCGTGCCTTGTTTCCTTCCTCGTGTTGTCATTTCATCCTCCTCCTCCTCCTCCTCCTCCTCGTCTCTGAGGGCTTGTTTTCTGTTCGTGCCATGGCTCTTTTCATGTGTCCCTCGCCGGCAGAAATTGACGCTTAAATACACAGGAGGGAAGAACAAAACAAACAGACAAACAGCAGCCGGAGAACAGATGCAGAGCGGCTGCAAATATCTCTCGCTAACTGTGTGACATTGGGGGAGAGGAAAGTGATGGTGCAACATGGAGAAACATGCTTCACTACAAAGACTCTGAATGGAGATCCGAGCTGCATAGAAACTGTCCATGAGCTCTACATGAAAGACAGATAAAGACTGCCTTTAAATCCTGCAGGATAATTCCAGTTTATTACAGCTTAGCTCATATTGTGTAGCGTTAGCGAATCTTACAACAGACAGTTTGGGGGATAATTTCACTGCTTTGTCTTACGAATAAGTTGTGGCTACCTTGGGGGTTTGTTTACAACGTGTCTTATCGTCTGCTCGTTTTTCTTTACTTTTCAACTTGGTCAGTACTACTGTATGTTTTTTATATTAATTGAAAACAAGGAGAACTCAAATGACTCCTGATAATGTTCTCAAGCTAACATTTCTAGTTGATTACAAGCTCCTCCATTGGACTCTGGTATCCATCAATCACTATCTTGTTGGATTTTGGTTTTGGACAGTTACAAGAAAAAGGTGTTTCTGGCCAACCCAGTCAAAAAAGGGGAAATCGTTTTGGTGTAAACAAATCAAAAGATTACATGTTGTGACCATAACAACAAAAAGGTGCCCTGAGACTTGGTTGTTCTGGCACTGTTAGATGATCCAACATTGTTTTTGTGCCATGAAGCTTTAAAAATCTAAGAATAATTATGATAATGTTATGGTTCATCCTGTGGAGACCGTGAATAGCCTCAGCATATGTTGTAGTAAAGGCCCTCATAGTTAACAAGATGTCTTCTAAGTTATAGTTAAAAAGTTAAAGCCTTTTATAGGTCTCTTATGTTAAAGTCAGACGTCCATTTGTGCACCTTGACCTTCTCTGCAACCGTTTCTTTCATCAGTGTTACAACATTGCACAATCACAAGGTTAGAAAAAACATAATTGTGTTTAAGGGAATGTGACGATCCCTACTTTCCTCCATGTTTGTCTTAGAAGGTAGCATTGACTGCGAGCACCTGGGGTATTTCTCAATGTCGAGGAAAGCTGCTCCAGAGCCACTATTTCAAGGATACTACGTCATCGAGTGCCGCCGAAGGATTGTGCCAATGTCCAGGATACTTGGAATTCTACCGAGGCCAGCGTACTTCTTTGCGGGAAATTTCGAGGCTGCACATGTGTAGACTCCGCGGTCTTAAAATCCCCACAATGCTTTGCGCACGGACCAATTTCCAAATCTTTGGCGGAAATCGCGCTCCATTTAAGGCGGAGCCTCGCATATGACGCACACCTGCACACCTGTTAGCCTGTTCCACAATTCTTCTTTTTCCGAGGCTAGGAAGGATTCTTGCCTTGCTTCTGAAGCAACTGACTCGGAGGTACATGTGCTACAAAGAAAGCCTCCTCGACATTGAGAAACACCCCTGGTCACGCTCCTCTCTTTGCTGGCAGACCTCCTTCCTGAGAGCAGCTACCTGTTTGTGTCATTTGTTTGGCATTGTCTTTGGTTTTGACACACAACATTATGCTCAATCATCCACACCTACACTACGGACACTACTGACATACACACTTCATATGGGTAGCTTTCCTTTGGTTTGGTTTACAGTATTTAGTTTGAATAAAAACACTTATTTCACCCGTACCTCGTGTCCTTTTCCATTCTTTTGTCATGGCCAAGAGCCAGACCATGACACGAATTAAGGGTATTTAGCTTTTAAGCAAGCAACCAAAGATGTCATTTTCCTGGTGATGACAGTCTTTCACCTACTGTAAGTTTGTCGTAGAAAATGTCACAGTGGTTTGTAATCATTTCTGATTGTTACTGTGACGTAGATTTCTTCACTTATTGTCCAACATCGGATAATACAACTCAATGTAATAAGATGTGTTTGGTACATTGTGGAGAGCTAAAGGTTTGTCACAGTTTTTGCTTCACCCCTTGATTCTCCATTTGCCATCTCCACCCAACAATCTTATCAGAGCTTGTGCAGAAGGGACTCCAGAGAGCGGCGGGGAAAAGGCCTGCAGAGGCAGTGACCAAGCTCTGAGACAGATAACAAACAGTTTATCAGCCATCCAGAGAAACTCTGTTGGAAGTGGGAAAGCCATCCTGCTATAATCAGAGGAGAGTGTGGTAAGAAATTGAAGAAAGTGGACGAAAAGAAGCAGGAAGAAAGACGAATGAGAGGCCAGAGGTTCCTGTCTTTATTACAGAACCAGACCCATTACATCGCAGCGGGCTGAGCCGAGTCGGGCCTTTCAACTGGGACGTACATTTGAGGAATCAGGCGGGTGATGGAAACGATAAGAAAGGAAAAAGGCATCTCGGTATCCTGCCACTGCAGAGCCACTTGACATTTCTGATGACATTTGAGCCTGTTTGAATCTGCTTGAAATTGCGGTGCTTCATCTCGACGTAATGCTACACTTTAGAAACCTCCTTATCTTCCAGATTATGCCTCGGTATTATATGTGGGTATTATGCGGCGCTAATAGTGCATGTAGATACTTCACAAATGATACTAAAAATGCCTCGCATCACACACAAGGAGGATTTGGCCCTTCAGTAAAAGAATACTTCCGAGTATGCAAATGCCCACAAAAGAATTAGGGCTTAACAGATTTGACTCACTCAAACAATGGCATGCGGCTCTTTTCCCAGGATGCAACTGCCCGTCAGTTTGCAGGATTAAGGCTGTGGGTTGTGACAATGTGTTGAATGAAAAAGGACAAAAGAGACACCTCCTTTATTACAGGGATATGACTATAAATGCTTCTCTTATAATGCCTGACGAATGATTAAATCCTGAGGAGGGAGCAGAGGCTGCACACTGCCCCCTGTTGGAGGATCCTGCTCACAGCAGCTCTGCCTGAAATACTTTTTGGCAACATCTTTGAGTCGTAGTGTTGCTCCGGGTGACATGCTTTATGTGGTGAAGAGTAGAAATACTACTGTGCAAAATGGGCTTTATGTTCCCTGCATCGTGCTGAGGTTTGAGCGAAAGCTATTGTGGCTTTATGTTACTGAAACATGTTCCAGTTGTCTCTAAAAGGAGATATTTTATAATAGGTCTTTTAACACCATGTTTCTGCAGGCAAGTCAAGGTTATTTATGTATTTCAACACAAAATAATTCACCATACATTTATCTATCATTGAATACCAAAGAAAATACAATAAGAACAAGCTAATATGAGCAGAATATGGCCCCTTTAATGTTATTTGGGTTCGAACAACGTCATCGTCAAAATGTCCCAACTGGAATTGTACTAATTCTTAATAGTACAATTATTATTTTCTGAAATGAATCACATGTTTGAGGACCTACACTACACCAAAATGCCCACACTATGTCCCAGTAGAGGCACGAGATACAAATATGAACCTGAAAATCATCCAACAGCATCCTGTTGTGCTTCGAGTTATGCAGTAAATATACATTCCTCTTAATACTTGTATACTCGTCTGCAGCCTTTGAGCTGGGCTGAAACAAATGGTCTCGTCCAGACTTGGTACTTGAGTGCAAAGACTAACTTGCACATGAATGACTTGGTCCCACCTCGGGTTTGAAGTCCTTCAGATCCCTTTGTGTCTCCATCAGCTGAGCGTTGCTCTCTGTGCAGTCTGAGGCCACCAGGCAGTGTGTGTGGACCACAGTGACAGAAAACCAGAGCCACATGAACTCTCAGAGAGGAGCGGTGGTCCTCAGTGTCAGAGCCTAATGATCCTCTGAGCCGCAGCAGCGTGGGTGGCCTCAGGTTTACACATATCCACCAAACAGCCACATATATTTTCAAATGAACTATAATCCAACATCACAGGCACAGCGGGTGGCCACATATATCTATCCACTGACTATAAGCAACCTCAGATATTGAAGGCCCTATAAATATCCATATCCTATTATGATTTTTGGGGTTCTCCCTTCCCTGTAGTGTGTTATATAGTTTTTTGTCCATTTACATGCATGTAAATGGTCTTCAAAAACCCTGTGTTCCCTGCCTGAAATGCCTCTATTGGACCCCTTTGTTTACTTTTATATCACTACATCACTATGTAACACTTGTGCTCAGGGCCGTCCCTCCCTACAGGCCGATCATGCAGGCTGCATGGGGCCTCACATTGCGCCGGGGGCCTCGCGCAGGGAGCCTCAGCTTATGAGCTCGGCTTGTGCGCAGTTCTCCATGCATAGCATATAGGCTAATGGAGATGCAGTTATTTCCAGCATTCTTTATTTACCATTCATTCAAGTATGTTATGCCTTTTATCTGCTAATGTACAGGAGGAAGAGTGATACACTGTCTGTCTACTTGGCTTACGTAACAGTTAAAGTTTACAGCCTAAAAAACATGGAGCATTTTTTCCCCTTTTATTCATTTTTATGTCAATTTACACATTTCATGGTGATGCTCAGCCTCTCCCCTAAACTCCTAACAGTCATCCTCATGTCAACCACAACATACTCGTAGAAATGTGTGTGTAGTTGTTGATACATTGCTGACAGAGGGAACTACTCATCTCACAATGTCGCTTGGGGGCCCCAGTTGGCCCTGCTTGTGCTGTCGCTCCAACACATTTTACGTGATAGGCTAAGGGGCGGGACATCTCTAAGCGGTTGACCAATCACAACAGAGCCGACCAGCTAACCAATCAGAGCAGACTGGGCTCTGGTTTCAGACAGAGGGTGAAAAGAGGTGCTGCAGCACAGGCAGTATGAGAAAGAGCTTTTTGAACATTAAAGCATGGAGACATTTCCCAGTAGAGACTACATACTGATATGAACCTGAAAGTGATTAGAATAGAGGCCCTTTAAAACAAGATTACACCTAGCGGTTTTTATTAAATTGATGAGTTGGATAAATGATAATTCATTGCACAACATCAAACTTGTTGCTTTTAAGAGAAATGTTCTGTAATTATGTTGTGCCGATCATTTTTTTATTTCACAGTAAACTGAGCGGTGTGTGTGTGTGTGTGTGTGTGTGTGTGTGTGTGTGTGTGTGTGTGTGTGTGTGTGTGTGTGTGTGTGTGTGTGTGTGTGTGTGTGTGTGCTATTTGGCCTGTGCTGACATACAGCAGAGGAACACTGACCTTGCATCTGGTCAGTAATCCCATCAGTGTTTAATAACTTGATCCGAGTGTTACGGGTTCATTATATCAGAGGAATCAGGCTCTGGTTTTCTTCTGGTGGCACACCGTGTTGGAATTGGCTCCCCGGCAATTTATTTTTCTATTAGCAGAGCTGTGTGAAGTGTGATTGGCCCACAGGTTGGTGGAGGAGCTGCTGGACCCGATAAGAGGAGCGTCAGAGACTCTCTCTGCTGATTCACTGAAGATATGAAGCTGAGGAGAACCAGCAGGAAAATGTCAACTCATCATTTTTTTGGCTTACAATTTAAGCATTTTAAGATACATTCCCTGATTCTGTTATAATACCTGGTGCTAAAATAAAAAGTAGAATCAAAATAAAAACATTCAGGGTTTTTTTCTTCTCATAAATGTGAGGATTTGTATTGGTGCTATACAGTGGTGTAGTGTGGATTTTTTTTACTGGGGAGACGCTATTTTAATTAGGTCATCCCAAACAATGCCACACAAGTGCGCATGCGCGCAGTGCACTCACAAAACGGGCAGTGCACTCACAAAACGGGCAGACAGTTCCACAGAAACTACCGGTATGCTTAGTCCTACTTTAGTTACTGTACTGCAAAAAGCAGACGGCGCTGCGCTCAACACACACACAGACTCAAAACCATGGACACACAGGCACATAAGTTACATAAACAATTTATAGGCCTAAATTGCATAAGCTACACAGTATTGCAACTAAGCAGACAGTGCTGCTTCTCTCTCTATCTCTCCACTTTCAAAATCTATTTAAAACTCATAACAAACAAACAAAATGTCCAAAGTTGTCCTGAAATTAACTTATTAAATAAACAAAACGAAAAATATAGCCATACTTATGCAAACAACATTGAATCTGGACTTGACATTATTCTGATTATAATTGCAAATAAGCAGACAGCGCTTCCGCGCTGCCACACACACACACACACACACACACACACACACACACACACACACACACACACACACACACACACACACACACACACACACACACACACACACACACACACACACACACACACACACACACACACACACACACACACACACACACACACACACACACACACACACACACACACACCTTGGGTTTTGAAGACTGATAAATCTGAAATGGATGAACAAACTTTGCAGCCCAGTTTCCCAGCTTTGCAGTCTATCCACGGGTAAGCCTCTTGTTTCCTCCGCCACATCTCCTCCGTCCATACCTCTGGGAAAGGTGAGCTTGAGCTAGCCAGGGGAACGTTGCTAGCGCAGCTAACGTGCACGTTAGCTAGCATTATCCACGTCTTTAGGCGGCTCTTCTGATGATGTATTACTAGCAGCTTCGGTGCTGCTAGCCTCTTTCTTCTTGTGAATTATATTCTTTTTAGAAAAGAAGTCAAGTAAAACATGTTAGCCTGCCATTATAGAGCTTTTTCGTTAGTGTTCTTGAGGGAAGGAGCTGCCGCAAAATCGGCGGGCGCGGCGAGCTGGCTCGCCGTGGGTGTGTCAGTGACCGCGGGGTCACGAGCGTGATGAAGAATCATACTTTTTTAAGGAAATCGTTTTTATTTTTTATTATAATTACTGTGAAATGTATTATGTTTTCGTCATTATTACAACAAATACACACTTGCAACTGATAACACTGGCAATGATTTTATATTTATTAGACTTAAAAAAAAGATCATGCTCCAAATAAGTGGGGGTACGGCGTACCCCCGCGTCCAACGCCCACTACACCACTGGTGCTATAACAGAAGATGGCCACACCTGCAACTTTTCAAACTAGCTGAATGTCGTTGTCTTCTGCAGTTACACTCGTTCAGTACACAGCACACTACATACACAAGCATGCACATAAAAGACCATTTGTGTTTCGAGTTTTTACAAAAAATGTGCTGTGAAACCAAAAGTAGAAGCTTAGAGAGGCCAAAAAGTGAAACGATTCATAACAAAACCCCGCAGTAATCAGAGAGATAGTCAATCTGACCAAACCTGAAGTGAATCTGTGGAAATGTGTAGGAGTTATAAAGTTTGACACATGTCAATCGCTTTGTTCTTCGGCATAAAATATGGCAGTAATTACCCCACTGATAAATGTCTAAGCTTCTATGTGTCTTTAAACAGTGGGTGTCTAAATGAGACTACAGGTGCAAACGTGGTACAACAAACACTTTTCCATCAGGAGAAATGTGCTGCAGCTAAAAAAAACATCAAGGGCTCCGGTCCCAGCTGTGTGCTAATTATTATTGGTTAAATGCCTATGGGAAGCACTTTGAAATTGCCTCTGTCTTAAAATGTGCTATACAAATAAACTAACCTTGAACCTTTCATCCCTTTTTAGTGTCCCCTGGTTTCAGTTGTGTTTAGAGCTTCGTGCAGCTTTTTGTTTATGCAGCACTTTTAGTATATTTCTTCAAGTTGGTGAAGATGTTTCTTCATTTGCATGTGTTGTTGCACATTTGTGTTTTTTATATTTGCACTGTTTTGAAAACTGTTTCCTCTAATGGAAACGTTTTGGGCTGTTGTAGCGTGTCGGCTAGCGTCTTTTTCTTCACTAATCCAAAGTCTAATAAGAATCCTATTGGCTTTTTGTTGAGGGCGCTCTTGTGATGCTAACTTCCTGGTTGGCCTTCAGATAAAATGTCGTCCCTTCATCACTCTATTCCTTTCCAATTTGACAATTCGTGATGACACTTCAGATCATGGTTCATACAGTACTTGCCCCCAGAACTTTTGTATTACAGCAGAGATGGAAAAAGTACACATCCTTTACTCAAGAAGAAGTACAGATACTCATGTTTAAAAATACTCTGGTTAAAGTAGAAGTACTGACTAAAGTTCTTTACTCAAGTCAAAGTAAAGAGGGCTTTGAAATGTACTTCAGTAAAAAGTACCCATAACTCCCAGCTGTTTTAAAGAGTACCTGACCTCCCTTTATATTAATAGAACAATAATGTCATTGTTAGCTAATGAATGTTTCCATGCTGAACAACGGCAACATGACAACGTTTCCATTGGTCCCTCTTCTTCAGAGAAGACCAGGAAATGATGGATACACGGATCGTGTTCAAATCAATAGGCACGCAATGACTCTGAAGAATAATGATCACGCACCAAACTAAAGGAACCAGCTGTTTGGAAAATGAGAGAAGTAGAAAGTTCAGGTATTTGAGTTCAACATGTAAGAAGTAGAAAGTACAGGTATTTGAGTTCAACATGTAAGAAGTAGAAAGTACAGGTATTTGTGTTCAACATGTAAGAAGTAGAAAGTACAGGTATTTGTGTTCAACATGTAAGAAATAGAAAGTACAGGTATTTGTGTTCAACATGTAAGAAGTAGAAAGTACAGGTATTTGAGTTCAACATGTGAGAAGGTAAATTAAAAACTAGTCAGAAATATAAGTAGTGGAGTAAAGTATTGATCCCAGAAACATTTACTTAAGTACAGTAACAAAGTATTTGTACTCCACTACTTCCCACCTCTGATTACATTTATTGAAACTGTGTATAGCACATCCGCTGAAGAGAAGCCTTGTTGTGGGCTGAAGGAACAGTCACCCTGTAATAAAGCAGGCTGAGGTCAGCAGACTCCCCATGTGACGGCCCACCGCCCTGGATTAGCTGCTGTAAGCCTATTAAAGCGCTCTGGACTTCACTCAGTCCCTGCAGGATGCTCACAGTGCTGCAGGAGCCGGCTGAAACTCAGGCGTCACAACAGGCCGGACGTCCTGCTGCTGGAGTGCCCTTCAGCCAGCGAGTCACTCCGAATAATCAGGTGTATTCCTGAATTTAAATGTGGCATTATGGACATGAACACTAGAAATAGAGGAAAATTGCAACAACACAAAACGTATTTATTACCATTTTGTCAACACCAAGTAGGTTAACAGGTAGCTCTGAGTTTATAATACTGACTTTAAGTCTTACATGTCCACCATTGATGTAAAATAAAGATATGAGAGTAGACTGGAGACTTTTTGATGCTGCTGCAAGGTTTATTCTATGTGCATGCTGCAAATATGGGTTTAATTTGTCCATCTTATGTTATGCATCCTATTCAGTATAGGATACATATTATTTTCTATTTAGTCCTTTACATTTAAAATCGTATTTTATATATAGTTTCCAGCTTATATGTCCTTGCATATAGCCTTATCCTTGAAGGATAAATGCACATTTGTACACGTTAGTATCAAAAGTCAGTGTACAACAGGCGGTCTATTTAAAAAAAGTAAAACAAATAGAAAGACGGAAAACACAAGCTGTTTTGTTGTGCTTTAATTCAGACGGTGAACAGCATCAGATGAAACTGAAATTAAACAAAATAAACTAAATGTTTTTAAAGATACTCTGTTGCTCACATCTTCCCTCCCTGCCCCCCCGGCTGCAGGGAGCTGAAGCGCAGCAGCGGGACGTCCCTGAAGCCCCGGGCAGGAGGGGGTGGGGGGGGCAGCTCAGAGTCAGCATGATAGTGGTGGGTGCTGGTGTTGGTGGTGTTGTTGTTGTTGGGGTCGACGTGGCCCCGCAGCAGGAAGGCCCCCCTGTGGTGGCGGAGGTACAGCAGCCCGGCGGCCCCCAGCAGCAGCAGCAGCACCGAGCTCAGCAGGAAGAAGAGAACGTAGACGCCTCGAGACTCTGAGGACGAGCTGCAGCCTGAAGAGACAACAGGAAGTCAGGGGACCATCACATCTGGACAATAAGACAAAGGGCTCTGAACATAGACATGTAGAGGCTCAGTCAGTAGGGACTGTGAGCCATAGGGTCGCCGGTTCGAGTCCCCGAACAGACCTAAATATGGAGTGTGGACTGCTACTTGGAGAGGTCCCAGTTCACCTCCAGGGCCCTGTCGTGGTGCCCTTGAGCAAGGCACCGGACATTTTCTTTCTTTCTTACAATAATACAAATACCTGTACTTTCTACTTCCTACATTTTCAAAACAGGCTGTACTTTAGTCTTAATCTGCATTTCATTACATTTATTAGAGCACATATTACACATAAGACATGCAACAGTGAATACAGCAAGTTTGGGTGAAGTGCCTTGAGTAAAGAAGTTTAGTTAGTACTTCTAACCAGAGTATTTTTTAAACACGAGTATCTGTACTTCTACTTGAGTTAAGGATGTGTGTACTTTTGTACTTTCACTGTGTGTGCATGATCATGTGTGACAATTAAAGAGGGTTTCATCCTCCAATTCTATCTATTCTGACATAACACACACATAACACAGGGACCCACCACCAACTGTCCAACATGGGAGCTACACACAAAGACTGTCGTTCTTTAGTGTCGTTTTGTAGTCGTTGTGCGTCTCTTTAGGGTCAATTTGTGTCTGGTTTTGGTCATTTTGTATGTCTTAGCAGTTGTTTTGTGTTTCTTTTGTGCCATTGAAGTTGTTAAGTGCATCTTTGTTGAGGTGTCATGAGTAATTGTAGTCAACGTGTGTTTGTCTCCATTTCTCTCCATCGTCGTTTTTGTGGTCGTCTGGAGGGTATTGTTTGTCTGTGCTTGTTTTGCCCATACTGTGTTTGTCTTTGTGGTTATTTTCCTCTTATTCAGTCATTTCGACTCTATTTTTCTGATATCTCTGTGTAGTCTTTCAATGTTTCTTTGTGGTGTCTCTTCCTTGTGGGTCAGATCAGTATCCCTCCTTGCTTCTGAACTCTTTAACTGTGTTCATCTTAATTAAATCTGTGTATGTGTGTGAGAGAGTCCAGCTCACCTGCAGCGTTCTGATTCACACACACAGTTCCTACCAATCCGAGGCGGGACTCGTCCTGGAAACCTGACCTGCAGTGACACGAGTACGATCCAAACCGGTTCTCACAGTCTGCGTTAAGGTCACAGCGCACCAGCTGCGACAGACACTCGTCCACATCTGAAACACACATACACATGTATTAATGTTAGCAGCCTTTACTGAGCTGTGTAACTTCCTCCTAAGGTGGTGCACGTCCATTCTTCTGTTAGTTACCTTCCACAGTTGGTTTTAGGATCCTGCCACAAATACATTTACTCAAATCATTTTTTAATTACACATCTGACACCCGCCGCCATATACATTATCAACCCAATAAATGTTTTCTTTCCTATTTAAAAAACAATTATTTATCGTTTACAAACCGAACAAATTGAATAATTAGCAGATTAGTCTATAAGGAAAAAATGGTAGTTCAAAATGAGCAAAATAAAATTCTGCTTTCATATTAATTGAAGGAAATAACACATACTAGTATAACAGTTATATTTCTTATGTAAACACATTTAAAAAAGTTCTACACAAATAAACCCCCAAAAATTAACAGAATTGTATTCAGGCCTTGAAACTAATTCACCAGAACTTACAACAGTATGTTTTACTTGAAGTGAATATATTTGCCCATTATTTGTACGCAGTTTGAATCTTGATGCTTTGGATAAAAAAAAACATCAGCCAAATGAAATGTAATTAAAGTCAGCAGTTTAAAATAAAGTAACTTTTCCACACTGTGTCAAACTGAAGCCCAGCTGTACCTGCAGTGGACACGGAGAGGATGACGGCCTTCCTGCCGTTTGCTCTGACGCCCACGTGTGTTGAGATGAGTCCCTGCAGGGCGGAGTGCAGCGTCCTGTGGACCTGCAGACCTCCAGGACCCTGATCCAGCTGCAGCCACACGATGAACAGCGCTCCAGCACTCAGCCTGCAAACAACCAGGAGCATCACTGAGATCAGATCTGAGCTCACAGGTCAACAGGTACATCAGCTAGTGAGTGCACCAAGAGTTGAGATTGTTTGAGCTGTAATGTAAAATAACCACTTAAAGGTCACCTATTGTGCAAAATCCCCTTCCTCATGTCTCTTCTACATCAGCATGTGTCCCCTCTTCTTCATGTCTCTTCTACATCAACATGTGTCCCCTCTTCTTCATGTCTCTTCTACATCAACATGTGTCCCCTCTTCTTCATGTCTCTTCTACATCAACATGTGTCCCCTCTTCTTCATGTCTCTTCTACATCAACATGTGTCCCCTCTTCTTCATGTTCTCTTCTACATCAACATGTGTCCCCCTCTTCTTCATGTCTCTTCTACATCAGCATGTGTCCCCTCTTCTTCATGTCTCTTCTACATCAACATGTGTCCCCTCTTCTTCATGTCTCTTCTACATCAACATGTGTCCTCTCTTCTTCATGTCTCTTCTACATCAACGTGTGTTCCCCTCTTCTTCATGTCTCTTCTACATCAACATGTGTCCCCTCTTCTTCATGTCTCTTTTACATCAAACGGTGTCCCCTCTTCTTCATGTCTCTTCTACATCAACAGTGTCCCCTCTTCTTCATGTCTCTTCTACATCAACGTGTGTTCCCCTCTTCTTCATGTCTCTTCTACATCAACATGTTTCCCCTCTTCTTCATGTCTCTTCTACATCAACATGTGTCCCCTCTTCTTCATGTCTCTTCTACATCAACATGTGTCCCCTCTTCTTCATGTCTCTTCTACATCAACGTGTGTCCCCTCTTCTTCATGTCTCTTCTACATCAACATGTGTCCCCTCTTCTTCATGTCTCTTCTACATCAACATGTTTCCCCCTCTTCTTCATGTCTCTTCTACATCAACATGTGTCCCCTCTTCTTCATGTCTCTTCTACATCAACATGTGTCCCATCTTCTTCATGTCTCTTCTACATCAACATGTGTCCCCTCTGTGGAAAGAGACTCTGGAAGTTTCAGGAACAAAGATTCTCTCTCTTTTTGATCCATTTCTATAAAAACCTGTCTGAAAATGAGCTGATCAGATTTTGGCCACTTTATGATGTCATAACGATGTTTTGTCTTGTGTAATCATTAGCCAATCACCAACCAAAGTAACCCCCCCCCCTTATCACCTGAATCTCCTCCTAGAGCACCATTGTGTTCTTTGTAACCAAATATCTCTCAGAGGGGCATGGGGAGGGGCTCCTTATTTTAATCTAAAGTAACAGACATAAGCCTCATCCCAATACCCCTCCTCGACTCCTCTCTTCCCCTCTTCCGGGACTTGACCCGGAAATCGATCAAGACACACCATTTTGAAGGACGTCCCAATAGCTGAAATGCGAGTCGAGGAGGGGTGAGGGAGGAGACGAAAGTGAGGATACACGGGAGCAGACTACGCGGAAGTGCTTTCACTACTCGCGTATAAAAGCCCCGCCCCCACCTTCACAGCTGGTCCATTTCAACAGAGGAAAAAACCGACAACTGGAAGATGAGTGGAAAAGTGCTCACAGCTCCGTGGGAATTATTATGTGCAATTCATTTCTAAAAGGCTTTCACATTACTATAATTATATTTAAATGTAGGCTACATTTTACACCAAAACGGAACACAAAAGCAGGACCAACCATCATACATTGAATTCCTTGACTAACAAGAGAAAGATTCATTCATTTAAATAAATATTTAACCAGAAATGGGCCGGTTCTAAAGGTTATTCAGTTAAGCCCGATGAGAGGGGATACAGCTGTGCACATGTCATCATTAAAAGACGTCGTTTAAGAGTGACGTTTGAGTGAACGAGGACATCCCAATTAATACCTGAGGACTCCTCTGTCCTCGCGTCACCTCCTCGTGTCTCTCGCTCGCATCTTACGGAGGCGGAGCTAAGATGCAAGGAAGGGACACGAGTGAGGGAAAGGAGGAGTCGAGGAGGGGTATTGAGATGAGGCTAGAGAATCAGCACTTTGGAAACAGGGCTGAAACAGAGGGGATTATGGGATGCCGCAATGATCTGTTTGGTGTTTCAGCCAATCAGAGACATGTTATAGACCTGTAATATATTGATGAAAAACAGTAAGGGGACCTTTAAGAGTAATTTCACAAAATCATGTTTCCTTGATTGATCACTTTTTGAACCTCTCTTCATGTCTTTAGTGAGAGGATCTAAGATGCAAGTGAAGGTAACAAGGTGGCCAAATGCTTGTTTACTTCAACAATACAAGGTATTTGAAAAGCCTGAAAAATGAATATTCAAAGCTGAAAACAGGTATGTTTTCTGAGCTCATGTTGGATAGAATAACCAAAACATTCATGCTTTAAAAAAAAAAAAAGGCAGAAAGGGAGCCTTGCTTCACAAAAACATGTTTCCTTGCTTTCTCTTTTCTTGCATCTCTCATGACGTCTTTAGTACGAGGAGAAGTAAACTAAACGAGGCAAAGTCACCAGACTTTCATTTGCTTTTCGTCTGCCTCCACAGGTTAAACATGTGTACCCTCTCTCTGTTTAAGTATCATAAACACAAACCTGCAGATTGTACTTTGAGTGTTGTTCACCAACCTTTTCATTCTTTCAGACGACATGGACAGCGGCGTATGCAGAGTCTCCAGCTGCTTACTGATCTACAGGAACACAACAACTTCAGGCATCAAATGCACCTGCTTCTTTTTAATAACAAACTCTACATGCATGGTAAATTAAGCAACCTTAAAGGGGCCCTATTGTGCTGATGTTCAGGTGTATATCAGTATAGTGTCTCTACTGGGACATGTCTCCATGCTTTAATGTTCAAAAAGCTCTTTATTGTCCTCATACTGCTTGTGCTGCAGCACCTCTTTTCACCCTCTGTCTGAAACAAGAGCCCAGTCTGCTCTGATTGGTTAGCTGGCCGGCTGTTGTGATTGGTCAACCGCTTAGAGATGTTCCGCCCCCTCACGTCATGTGTTGGAGTGATGTAATGGAGACGAGGGGAACACAGGGATTTTAGCCTTTGCACTAAAACCTATAGAACACACTACAGGAAAGGGAAAACCCCAAAAGCATATTATGACCTCTTTAAATTGTGTTGCTTTGTTGTCACCAACTCACCAAAGACTTCACAGTGAGCAGCAGGGACATGGCCAGGTTGTCCCAGCTCTCCTCCACATCTGGACGGAAGTTAATTTCCACAGCCACTTCAAACAGGTAATCTGTCAACACCCCAAAACACAGCGTCAGCCTCCTGCATGTGATGTTTGTATCCTGTGAAATATTAACAGAAAATAAACACATTTTGAAGATGTGCATTATGTGTCCAATACTCACCGCCAGGAAGATGTGAAATGCCAGAGTGATTTCTGATGCGGGCTGCGAGAGAGAGACACAAACAGCATTATGCTTCAACATGTGACTTTTCAAATCATTACTAAACATGTAACTTGTTTATATGGTCTAGAACAGTGCTTTTCAGGCAATGGCCTTAAAACAGACATGTCTAAATTATATAACTAGATGTATAACATTGTGATGCATATAAAACACATCGGTGGTTCAGGTATGTAGATTCAAATGTTTCCATTTGAAATATTTAGGTGACTGATCATGCATTATTTTCATTAAGGCCATCTAATCCAACCCTAACTACTAAATGGTCCCAAAATGTTAATCAATCTAAACATTGGGAAAATAATGGTTCAAATGAAATGCATTTCAGCGTAGAGTAAGTTGTTCTGAATGAAAACACAGATGGACTCACGGTGCGCTCTCTGGTCTGACAGCGGCTCCACCATGTTGGGATGAGGATGAGTCTCCTCTGGTTCTGGTTCTGATTCTGATTCTGGTTCCTCTGAGGAGACAGGAAGTTGATCCGAGGCCTCGATGACCTCCTTCCTGCTCTTATCGTCTGCAGACTTCTCCTTCTCTGCAGCAGTAGCTTCCTCTGGATGTGTCGAAGCTTCCTCCACAGCAGCTGTCGAGATGACTTCAGTGTGTTTGAGCTCCTGGTTCTGACTCTCCTCCTCCTGGTTCTGACCCTCCTCCTCCTGGTTCTGACCCTCCTCCTGGTGCTGTGGAGGGACGGCTGAATCTGACGGGTCTGAAGGGGTTTGAGAGGCTTCTCTACCCCATCGAGACGTTACCTGAGTGGATGATTCCACTGTGGGAGCGGCTTTTAACTGGCTGTAGCTCTCCAACGATGGACGGTGATTTTCAGCCACCTGAAGGAAAGATAGGTTTAGGTTAATCATTTGTATCTGTGGGTTGATTTGGTTAGATAGATAATGTAGATAGATAAGAACATGTCTAAGCCTATTTTCTGCAATATTACAAATTCCGTCACCCCTGCACCATTCTAATAGTGTGGATACAACCAATTTGGTAGAGCCAGGCATTACAGTTGAAGGTTTGATTCCCACCTCAGTGTCCGCATCCTCCTCATTCTCGGACATCATCTCTGAAGGCTGATTGTTATAGTCATACATGAGATCAGGATTTGGATCTAGAAGTTTATTTAACTCCAAGAGTCCAGAAGGAAGAGATTGTGACCCCATGTTTGTTTCTGGTAGTCCCTCCTGAGCGTTGTAAACCACGGGGGGTCCGAAGGCCTGTGGGAGAAATAATCAATATCCTGTGGCGGAACTTTAAGGGACATCATTTACTGTAGCAGTGTTGTTTTTTTACATACTAAACACACCGTCTCCAACTCTCACTCATATACGCTGCATTACTACTATTACTATGTGTTTAGTGACCAACAAACATCAGAAGAATTGTATAATAAAATATCATAAGAGATGCGCCACGGCTACGTCATCAGAGGACTACAGAAGAAGACCCGCCTCCGTCGACGTCAGCCAATGGAAGAAGTCTAAATACGATATAAATACGATGTTATAGAGAGAAACGATCTCTTTCATTCTTGCAACTGCAGACAGCTAACTGCTTAAAGTGGACTGTGGACCAGTGAATTGGATTTAGGAACCACAGCTGTGTTCCCTTGTAAATCTACTATTGCCTTAATATAAACTGTTCAACTTTTCGAGAAGCTTCCTGGTCTTCTTTACACTAACTCTTGGTCTTCAAACAAACAAAACATGAAACCTGGTATCGTCCGTAGAAGCCCCTGTAGGGTGGGGTGGGCCAACCCCCGATCAGCAGCACCAAGTACAGAGTGTTGGAGGACGACGTGTATTTGGCCTCTTTCCAGCACTTCTGCAGGACGTTGGTGCCCCCAAAATTCCCCGCGGGCTCGTCCACGTGCACCTGGTCGTCTTTGAGGTGGCAGGCGTCGTCGGGGGTCAGGTCCTCCAGGTACAGGTCGATCCTCCAGGCAGGGGCCACCTGGATGGTCCAGTTACACCACAGGGGGGGGTTGGAGCACATGTAGTCCGGGGAGTAGAAGTCCCCGGAGTCACCCTTCAGCAGCTGGTGGCAGCTCCGCAGGGCGAAGAAGGCGCCACCGTCTCCTCCACGACCTTCTGAGGGGAAACAGAACAACTGTGGCTTTAAAAAGGTCCCCTATTATACTGTTTCTCATCAATATATTATAGGTCTCAGATATACAAAACATGTCTCTGAAGTGTTTGGCTCCAAACAGATCATTGCAGCATCCCATAATCCCCTCTGTTTCAGCCCTGTTTCCAAAGTGCTGATTCTCTGTCTGTTACTTTAGATGAAAATAAGGAGCCCCTCCCCACGCCCCTCTGAGAGAAGAGAGATTTGGTTACAAAGAACACACTGGTGATCTAGGAGGAGATTCAGGTGATAAGGTGGGGGGTGTGTGGGGGGGGGGGGGGGGGGGGGGTTACCTTGGTTGCTGATTGGCTAATGGTTACACAAGACGAAAAAACCTTGTGACATCATAAAGTGGCCAAAATCTGATCAGCTCATTTTCAGACAGGTTTTTATAGAAATGGATCAGGACAAAAAGAGAGAATCTTTGTTCCTGAAACTTTCAGAGTCTCTCTACACAGAGGGGACACATGCTGATGTAGAAGAGACATGAAGAAGAGGGGACACATGTTGATGTAGAAGAGACATGGAGAAGAGGGGACACATGTTGATGTAGAAGAGACATGAAGAAGAGGGGACACATGTTGATGTAGAAGAGACATGAAGAAGAGGGGACACATGTTGATGTAGAAGAGACATGAAGAAGAGGGGACACATGCTGATGTAGAAGAGACATGAAGAAGAGGGGACACATGTTGATGTAGAAGAGACATGAAGAAGAGGGGACACATGTTGATGTAGAAGACACATGGAGAAGAGGGGACACATGTTGATGTGGAAGAGACATGAAGAAGAGGGGACACATGTTGATGTAGAAGAGACATGGAGAAGAGGGGACACATGTTGATGTAGAAGAGACATGAAGAAGAGGGGACACATGTTGATGTAGAAGAGACATGAAGAAGAGGGGACACATGTTGATGTAGAAGAGACATGAAGAAGAGGGGACACATGTTGATGTGGAAGAGACATGAAGAAGAGGGGACACATGTTGATGTAGAAGAGACATGGAGAAGAGGGGACACATGTTGATGTAGAAGAGACATGAAGAAGAGGGGACACATGTTGATGTAGAAGAGACATGAAGAAGAGGGGACACATGTTGATGTAGGAGAGACATGAAGAATGTGGTACTACACATTGGAACAAATGATGTTGTGAAACAACAGTCAGAAGTGCTGAAAGAAGACTTTAAATGTTTGTTGGAAACTGCCAGCTCTCTAAATGCAGAGGTGTTCATCAGTGGCCCTCTGCCGCCAGTCAGAAGAGGAGTGGAGAGATTCAGTAGATTGTTTGCACTGAACACCTGGCTTTCAACTGTCTGTACTGACGATTCTGTTCATTTTATTGACAACTTTAACCTTTTCTGGGATCGCAGACATCTTTTCAAGGCAAATGGAGTTTGCCTGAACAAGTCAGTTGTGAAATTGTTTATCTCTAACATATTCAACTGCCTGCGTTATCAATCTGTTCCATCTGCCAAGGACAAGCGGCAAGAGGAATCAAAACAGGAGAAAGACACAACACATCGCGCAGAAAACCCTGAAGAATTATCACTGCACCCGCCTGAGGAATGTTCTGATTATGGGAGACACATGGAGGAGTCTCCACTGCCCGTCACCCCCCCCCCTGTCAGCGCCTTTGAGGATACTCCGTTCACCCTTTCACCCTCGCCCACCCTCCTGGGGATCGTTGAACACATGAAGGAGATACAGAGGGTTGGCACCGATTCCTTCCTGGAGTTCAAAGACCAAACTAAGGCGATACGCAGGGCTGGCACCATGTCCTTTACCCCCGCTCCTCAACGACGCCCACCAAAATCACCGCAGAGATGCGCACCATCTCCCCCGTCTTCATCACCGTGCCTACGTTGGCCGCCTCCCCTCCCTTCGAGAGGGCATCTGCAGTCTCCGAAGCCTGATAAGGATGTGTGTGTACTAAACGCTGCAAACTGATATCTGCTGGGTCCAGGCTCAAGGGCGTATGGCACTCTCAACTCTTTCCAGGACATGTCGGGGGCCTGCCAGTAGCTTTGCCGATATCTGTGTTGATAGGTAATAGATTAAGAGCGGTGAATCATAGAAACAGGAAGCGCTCAAACGTTTGTGTGAGTTTATCAAATTTAGCAGTGATTCCATGTCAGCCACAGCTTGTTACAAAAAACATGACTGATAGTGTGTTTAACAAACTTAAACTAGCTTTATTAAATGTCAGGTCTTTGGCAGGAAAAACATTTTTAATCAATGATTTTATCACTGAGCACAATCTCGATTTTATGTTTTTAACAGAAACTTGGATTGAACAAAATAACAGTGCAGCTGTTCTTATCGAATCAACCCCTCCCAACTTTAGTTTTATGAGTCAGGAAAGAATGCATAAGAAAGGGGGTGGAGTTGCTATTCTGTTCAATGATTCCCTTCAATGCAGGAAGACATCGTATGGAAACTTTGATTCTTTTGAATATGTGGCCCTTCAGCTGAAATGCTCCTCTCGAGCTCTGTTCCTAAATATCTATAGACCACCCAAATACTGTGCAAGCTTTTTTGATGACTTTACTGAACTGCTGTCTATAGTGTGTATTGACTTTGACTGTCTAGTCATTGTTGGTGATTTTAACATCCATGTTGACAACCCCCAGGACAGAGGGGCTAAAGAACCGTTTTGTGTTCTTGATAGCTATGGACTGACTCAGCATGTGACGGAGCCCACGCACAATAAGGGGCACACTCTGGACTTAATTATCTCAAAGGGTCTGAATATCTCTAAGGTTGTGGTGACTGATGTTGCACTCTCTGATCATTCCTGTGTGTTCTTTGAGAGCTCTATTTTTGTTCACAAAAATGTTCAAAAAGAGGTAACCACAAAGCGATATTTAACTGAAAATACTAGGGAAATGTTTACTCAGAATTTCTCTTCCACACTTGCCCCTGCTAACATCTCAGTAAATGAGCTAGTAGATCATTTTAATTCAAAAATGTAAAATGTTATAGATGCCATTGCTCCAACTAAGGTAAAGGAAGTGACTGGCAAGAAAATATCTCCATGGAGAAAGGCCATGAGCGTGAAAACAGAAAAAAGAGAATGTCGAAAAGCTGAACGCAGGTGGCGAAAAATAAATCTCCAGGTTCACTTTGAAATCTATAAAGAGAGACTTGGTCTTTATAATTTGGAATTGAAAAACGCACGACAATCATTCTTCTCTGACATCATTACCAAAAACAAAAACAACGCACGTGCCTTGTTTGCTACCGTCGACAGACTAACTAACCCCCCAGTGTCAGTAGCCTCTGAATTTCTATCCACCAGGGCGTGCAATGATTTTGCCTTTTTCACTGACAAAATTCAGAAAATCAGACAAGCAGTCAGTGCCTCTGCATCAGGAACAGCAAATGTGTTGTCTCTGTGTCCACTTAACATCAATTCAGACATCATGACACAATTCCATCAGATTAATGATAAAAACCTAGAGGACATTATACAACTTCGGAAATCCTCCTCCTTCTGCCTTGATATTATTCCAACAGGATTTTTTAAAGATGTTTTTCGTTGCATGGCCTCAGATCTACTTCATATAGTAAACAAATCTCTTCACTCAGGTATTTTTCCACAGGCCCTGAAAACTGCAGTCATTAAACCGCTTTTAAAAAAGAATAATCTAGATGCTTCAGTAATGAACAATTACAGGCCCATATCAAACCTGCTATTTCTAGGTAAAATCATTGAAAAAGTTGTTTTTCAACAGTTGAGTAATTTCTTGCATTTAAATAACTGTTTCGATGTGTTCCAGTCAGGCTTTCGTCCAAACCACAGCACTGAGACTGCTCTTGTAAAGGTCTTTAATGACATCCACTTAAACACAGACAGTGGCAGAACTTCAGTGTTAGTATTATTAGATCTCAGTGCTGCGTTTGACACTGTTGACCACAGCATATTACTAGACCGACTAGAAAACAGGGTGGGACTTTCGGAAACAGTTCCAAATTGGTTTGAATCCTACTTAAAGGACAGAAACAACTTTGTTTCTATAGGTAAATACAAATCTGAGTTGACAAATATGACATGTGGGGTTCCTCAAGGCTCCATCTTGGGGCCTCTTCTCTTTAACATCTACATGCTACCACTGGCTCAGATAATGAAAAACAACAAAATAAGTTACCATAGCTATGCAGATGACACACAAATGTACGTAACAATTTCACCAGGAGACTATGCTCCAATTCAAACACTGAGTAAGTGCATTGAACAAATCAATGACTGGATGTGTCAGAACTTTCTCCAATTAAACAAAGATAAAACTGAGGTAATGGTTTTTGGAGCCAAGTCAGAACGTATAAAAGTTAGCGCTGAGCTTCAGTCTGCAATGTTCAAAACAACAGATAAAGCTTGAAATATAGGTGTAGTCATGGACTCTGACCTGAGTTTCAACAGTCACATTAAAACAGTTACTAAATCAGCCTACTATCACCTAAAGAACATATCTAGGATTAAAAGACTAATGTCACAGCAGGATTTGGAAAAACTTGTCCATGCTTTTATCTTCAGTAGACTCGACTACTGTAATGGTGTCTTCACAGGTCTCACTAAAAAATCTATTAGGAAGCTGCAGCTGATTCAGAACGCTGCTGCTCGAGTCCTCACTAACACTAAGAAAGTGGATCACATCACTCCTGTTCTGAAGTCTTTACACTGGCTTCCTGTGTGTCAAAGAATAGATTTCAAAATACTGCTACTGGATTATAAAGCTCTGAATGGTTTAGGCCCAAAATACATTTCTGATCTACTGCTAAATTATGAACCATCCAGAACTCTCAGGTCCTCAGGGACTGGTCAGCTTTCTGTCCCCAGAGTCAGAACTAAACATGGAGAAGCAGCGTTTAGTTATTATGCTCCAAATATCTGGAACAAACTCCCAGAAACCTGCCGGTCCGCTGCAACTCTGACTACTTTTAAATCCAGGCTGAAGACTTTTCTTTTTGTCGCTGCTTTTAATTGAACTATTCATATCTTAAACTGCACTGTAACTTTTATCCATGTATTTTTTCTTTTAATGTTTATTTTATTAGCTTTTCTTTTTAATGACTGATTTTAAATGCCATTTTCATAATGTCTTTAATTTTTTGTAAAGCACTTTGAATTGCCCTGTGTTGAAAAGTGCTATATAAATAAACTTGCCTTGCCTTGAAGAAGAGGGGAAACATGGTGATGTAGAAGAGACATGAAGAAGAGGGGACACATGTTGATGTAGAAGAGACATGAAGAAGAGGGGACACATGTTGATGTAGAAGAGACATGAAGAAAAGGGGACATATGTTGATGTAAAAGAGACATGAAGAAGAGGGGACACATGTTGATGTAGAAGAGACATGGAGAAGAGGGGACACATGTTGATGTAGAAGAGACATGGAGAAGAGGGGACACATGTTGATGTAGAAGAGACATGGAGAAGAGGGGACACATGTTGATGTAGAAGAGACATGGAGAAGAGGGGTCACGTGTTGATGTAGAAGAGACATGGAGAAGAGGGGACACGTGTTGATGTAGAAGAGACATGAAGAAGAGGGGACACATGTTGATGCAGAAGAGACATGAAGAAAAGGGGACACATGTTGATGCAGAAGAGACATGAAGAAGAGGGGACACATGTTGATGTAGAAGAGACATGAAGAAGAGGGGACACATGTTGATGTAGAAGAGATATGAAGAAGAGGGGACACATGTTGATGTAGAAGAGACCTGAAGAAGAGGGGACACATGTTGATGTAGAAGAGACCTGAAGAAGAGGGGACACATGTTGATGTAGAATAGACATGAAGAAGAGGGGACACATGTTGATGTAGAAGAGACATGGAGAAGTGGATTTAGCATAATAGGTGACCTTTAACACGATTTATTTTAACTCTCTCACTTCACCTGAGACAGTACTTATTATCAGTTTACTCAACACTAGCAATAATAATAATAATACATTTGATTTGTAAAGCACCTTTCGTTACTAAAAGTCATCCCAAAGTGCAGTGGGTCTTTTCTTTCTTGTAGTCATGTTTGTGAAGTCATTGTTGATCTAATTACTATCTATTAATCAGGGTTGAGAGGGTCACTTTAAAAATGTATTCCAGTATATACAAGTAATGTTACCTGAATACTTTGCATTACTTTTGGATTAACTCAATATCAAGTTCAATTCTAATAAACACAAGCAAATAAATATACATAGGATGATTTGTACTTCAGTGTATTGTGTAAAACACCAGAAAAATGAGACCTAAGAAAATATGTATCTAAAACGTGTAAATGATAGGCTGCCTATAGAACAGTTTAAAAATGCTGTTTTGCATTAATAAAAAAGAAAACGCCATATTTTAGTTAAAGCTGCCATTTTCTTATATTTCCAACATGGTTTTCAGATTATTTTTAAATCAAGTAACACATATAGAAAGAGAGATGTCAATATAGATTTGATTTGAAGATTTGTGGTGAACATGGAAGGAAATTCTGAAATTTTAGATAAATCGTTAGATAATCGAAAAAAAAGTGTAGATCTGTGTTCACAGATTATTTTACCTGCTGATTATCAAATGCACAGACAAGTAAAAAGCCACACATTGCCATTCAAATCACATGACAAATACCTTTTGCTCGAGTGTCACCTGGAGGCTTGTTGGCTTCTTCTCTCATCACCTGCAAACACAAGAAAGCAAAAACAAACAATGAATTAAACTATGTTAAAGTATGAACACAAAACAATGTCTCTTGTTAATCCTACCTGTGAGTCACACTGCTTCCAAAATACTCCAAATATCAGCAGAAATATGAGCAGCAGTCTTTTAAAGCTAATACTGTTCTTTTCAGGCATTGTATTACTTTGTTTGTCTGTTAAACTTGTCTTAGTGCTTCACAGTTTTAGTTCAACTGCTGTTTGCCTTCCTGTGTGAGCAGCTGAAATTCATCAGGAAGCTGATTGTTTGCCTGCATGTGAATAGCTAATCCGTCCACCAGAGGTCCCCGTTGGGTTCAAATCTCAATCCTCATGTAATGGTTCAAATTCACAATTCACTTTTATCCAGCAGGGACAAATGCATAGTTTTTAAGACTTAAAATAACATAAATGTTGTAGCTGTGTTTGTACCAGTAAATATCCTATTCTTAAAGTCCTTACAAAACATTAGAACACAATTATCAATTGTTTAGAAGACCATTGTTACGACCCTGTTCGTTATGTGTATTGTGTGTAGAGATTTTTCCCTCCTCCTGTGTGTGTGTGTGTGTGTGTGTATGTGTGTGTGTGTGTGTGTGTGTGTGTGTGTGTGTGTGTGTGTGTGTGTGTGTGTGTGTGTGTGTGTGTGTGTGTGTGTGTGAGCAAGCAGGTGGTGCCCGTTAGCTGATTAGCTACCTTCAACAGGCTGATTGGTCCACCTGGGGAGACGGGAGGATATTAAGCTGCAGCCGTGCAGTTCCTCGGCCGCTCTCTCTGACTCAGCTTCTCCTGCTCCCAACTGTTGCGTATTTGTATCTGTCCTTGTGTACTTCTGTCCTTGTGTATATTTTGTAAACCTTGGAAGGATAGACATAACTTTAACCTGTCCTTGGACATGCCGTAAGTCTACGTGAAAGTGTGAAACCCTTTTCCTTTTGGTTGATTCTCGTTTTCTCCTGTTTTTACGTCAGTGTAGGTAAGAGAGCTGTATGTAGTGATGGCAAAATTAAGCTTTGAATGAAGCGTCGAACCACTTGGACAATTGTGTCGGAAATAGGTTCATTTCTCGAAGCTTCAGTTACCGCGACCTCTCCTGGCGAAGTGCAAGGCTGCAGTGGGTATAACGTATCTTTGCCTTGAAAAATATTCGATGCACACACACACTAAGACTGAATATCATGTTCTATTTGCAATTAAAGATTGATAATTGTGTGTATTGGGTTATTGAGAAGAGACTAGAGAGTTCTAGACATGTTTTTGGGCGGAGAGGGCCTTTTATCAGTTATTAAAGTTGAAAAGCAATGATTAAAATACGTCCATTCCGGGATTTGAACCAGCTGCGCGGAGGCTCTACCCACTGGGCTATCTATTCCTTGAAATATTTAACTGTTTTTATATTACTGATAATTGTCTTTTTGTTCACAACTTCTCCACATTTCGAAGTGTTTCCCGAGCCAGAACGACCTATCTTTCGTCCTGGCTTGCTCTATAATGATATCAAATCCAATAACAACAACAACAACTCAACAGCAACAACGCAAACTACGACAACAACCCACACATTGTGCATTGTTTAGAGCGGTCATAAAGTGTTGAGGCACTCAAGTTTGAACCTGTCACCTGTCAGAATCGAGACGAGGCAGTGCATTGAATCGCGTGAATGGACCGCGAACCAGTCAAGTGATTCATTCAGGAAATGAAGCAGTTGCTGCTTCGGACGTCACATGTCACGTGATTTGAAGCAAGCTTCGAAGCACTGCTTCTATGGAATAGGAAGTCCAGGGTTGAAGCTCCGTTCGAAGCTTCAGTGTCAAACTGCCATCACTAGCTGTATGTTTATTTTCTTATTTGTTAGGCAAGATTTTTGTGTTCAGAGATTTGTTTGTTTTGTGGGTTGTTGCACTTATTTGTTAAAAAGAAAACTTTGGTAATTACATTTACCAAACGGCATTCACCGTCTCATTGTCTATGTTCTTGGGAGTGGGAAAAGAGGAGAGAGTGCACATTTTATGTTGCGCTAGGTTCCCCTGGATCTGGGCATAACACCATAAATAAGTAAACAATAAGCAAAGTAGATTGTCCAGAATGTGCATTAGTGCTACGGACAATCTTGCACTAAAGTACATTCTCAAAATATTGAAGTGACTGTTATTTTGTATATATTGATTGTTGTGATTTTTTTGTAGGTCGTAATGTGTGCATATGTAAAAATGTGTCTTTGACTATATATATATATATTTGTTTTTATATTCGGGATTGTGGGAAACGGTATTTCGATCTCTTTGTACACACAAACTGGAAGATTGACAATAAAGTTGACTTTAAAAGTAGTCAGTAAAGTATAAATAAGATTGTTAAAATATATATAAAATAGGCTTTATGTTACACTTCTGTCGACACCACTGTCTAGCAAGATAATATTTCTATTAATATTAACAATTAAAATAAGTGAATATCCTTTTTCATTATAACAACGATAAGAATAATACAAATATTCTCGTTAAAGAAAATGCAAACTTAAGCTATAAAAAATAATATCTTACTTATTACGTTTGGGTTATTGTCAACAAAATAATAAAAATATTGAATACAATCTATTCAATATGTATCCATAGGGAGGCGTGCGGCGCAGTGGACTAGTGCGTTGGTGTTGGGATCAGGGGTGCACAGGTTCAAACCCCACTGCAGTCAGCATGTCGTTGTGTCCCTGAGACACTTCACCCCAAATTGTTCCTGTGGGGATTGCCCACAGTATTGAGTATGTAAGTCGCTTTGGATAAAAGCGTCTAACAAGTAATGTCATTTAATCCAAAGGCAAAACACAAGAGATATTTTATTATTTTCACTTTGTGGAACAGATTTATAATGAACAAAATAATTGTAATAAACAAGTGTCAGCCCATTATATACAAATAATAATGAAATATTCTAATAAAATAAAATGCAAACTTAATTAAAATAAATAATAATGTCAAGTGAATGTGGAAATAAATAAATGTGTATTGTCAACTTAATAATAAAAAAAGGATAACAAAAACACAAGACATATTTTTTTATTCTCATTGGAACAGATCTGTATCATCAAAACCATTTAAACAAACCATTGAAAACAGGACCGTGAACCCAAACACATCTGTTGATGAAGGTAATGGAAAAACACATGTATTGCTTACAATATATTATTAAAATATAAATACAGAGAATGAATGCACAGTCACAGCAGCAACATCACATTTGAGATGTTAAAAACAGCACTGAGCATTTAATAATAACTACAAAATGTAGATTTTTAATGTATAAACTCTGTCGTCTTGTTTTGGCTTTACAGAAAACAGTCTGTGTGGGATCAGAGTTCATCTCCTTTTAGTAGAAGCAGTAGTAGTAAACGTTGTGATAAATGTAGGAAAATATCAGTTACCAACGTTTTTCTTCACACCCTACGTACCAAAAACCTATCTTTTACCACTAACACTGGTTTGTGTACAGTTGGCATGAATGCATGCATTTTGATTTAAAAAACTATTGTGTGCATATGCTATCTGGCTAACATTAGCAAGGGGTAATTTTTGTTTGGTCAGTTTCCCAAATGCTTACTTTCAAGTATTATACTGATAGTTGAAACGCAAATATTAGATGTGTCGAGACCGCTTAAAAACACTGTTGATAACTAAAATAAAATATGACTAACTCACAGGTTTTGCTGGGACTTGAGGATTGGAATATAAATTGTTTAACGGTTATAAATACTGTATAGTCCCAAAGTATTTTATCTTTGTGAATGAGATGTTTTAAGGTATCGGATGGCATGTTTTATAACAATAAAAGTTAAGGATCTGTTGGAGGAGAAATAAACTATCCTTGAAATTCCCTGCAGTGTATACGTCTCGTTGAAAGCAGGTTTATGGTACAGAGGGGGTTTTACAACATGTATACCCTTTAAAAGTCTGTATGTAACTCACTGTATGATTCACTCACAGGCAGGGTTGCAAAATTCCGGGAATTTTCAAAGATGGAAACTTGCCCTGGGAATAAACGGGAATTTATGGGAATAAACTGGGAATTTTCAAAATTGAAGGTTGGCTCTTCATAGGGAACTTAAATATAGTTGGGGAAAGTACATTTTAGCATAATCTTGACTAAAACAAACAGATGCCATTCAAGTACACTTGAATATCCATGCCAGGCCCATAGCACACCGCTTACTGCATGGCTATTGAGACCACACCCCCTATAGGCACTGTGCATTCCTCCATTACATGCACAGATGAGTAATATTTAACTCAACATTCCTGTTTTCGTTCTTCAATTAAACAAATAATTGTTCAGTAAAATAAATAAAACTTGTTCCGTTAAAAAAATAAAAAAATCTGTTGAAATGTCATGTTTTTTGTTTAATTTTGCATCGAATATTTCCAAAATTCCCCAGCAGAACTTCCCGTGGAAACTTTCCGGAAATTTACCGGAAATGTTCCGCCCGTTTGCAACCCTACTCACAGGACAAGGCCATGCCATTGAAAGATCTTACACAAAATATTGTGTTATGTGCAATTGTTGCATGACTCTCTCTAGACAGGACTGATTTCAGGTCGCTGCAACCCATTTAACAAGGTGTTGTAATCTCAATAGTGCAAACACATATGCAGGTGTTCACTGGCGGCCTCAGGTATATGTTTAACATAGATAAGATATGGAGCAGCAGGAACATTTAAAGGCGGTGCATGAATACCAAGGACAGAATGGCTGACTAACAGAAAGATGTGGAAAACAGCAGTGGAGTGCATGAGACTGGCGGAAAATCAGGGTATTTGGAGGCAGATAGGGAGTCATCGAAGTGCCCCAAAGACCCTACGGGAGTAACCTATGGATGTATAAAGAGAATTGGATACGGGTCCACGAATGGAGTGACAGTAGATAAAAAAGTTCCTGGATCTGGGCCTATTGAGCACACTTGAGTTTTCCTTAAGCCCTAACTCCGATTTCCCGCTCTCGACTCAGTCAAATTAATGGAGAGGGGATTTAGCTTTTAGCACATTTCACAACTTTAAGACCCTAATGATTTGAAGAGGTCTATAACATTGATTTGAAGAGGTATTTAAAAGTGTTTGTACTGGGTAGTTTACTTAACTTAAAAAAATAATACAGATGTCTCTTTCCCAATGTATGGAGTAACCTAGGCCCCCAGAAAGTGTGCCGGATATTGAAGCAAATTCTATTCGCAGTGGCCAAACGGCGGTATTACATCTTCTGTCAGACAGCGATTTAATTGGGCTGAAAAAACGTTTTCCCGTTGTCATGTCTGTAAATCTACCCATCACGTACACTCTATAGCGCTTATTTAAATCATTAGGGTGTAAAAGTTGTAAAATGGGCTAAAAGCTAAATTCAGGATTATTTTACCTCTCCATTAATTTGACTGAGCCAAGAATAGGAGATAGGAGGCGAGGCTTAAGCAACACATAAGTGCCCATGCTCTATGGGCCCAGATACGGGTACTTTTAAAATAAGATGTTCTTTATTAATCACAATTTGGGAAAACATTTTTGTACTCGAGTCAGACCATTTTGGCTTCACACACTACTGAGCAACTTTCATTGGACAAAACGGGGTCCCACCTCCAACTCTGTATCCTGTTCTTTTCATAAATCCATAAAGTTACCTGACTTGACCCTCACTGGCAGGCCAGCTCCGGGTGGATGATCCACGGCCAGATGGCCAACATCTCCTGTGGCGTGCAGCTGTGCACCAGCATCAAGTTCCTGTAGACGCACGGGTTGTCCCTGTACTTCGCATCAATGCCAAACGTCCTGAAGCCTTCATGCTTCTCAGGAGCCAGGCCCAGCTTCTTCAGACACATCCCCGTGTAGACATCGTCAATGGGATAAAGCACCACCTGCCTGGATGCGTTGTGGAGACGCAGAGCCAACTCCCCCGAGTACAGATATCCTCCACCACCTGCATAAGTCGGGTATAGCCCCACAAACACACTCTCTGGGACAAAGTACTTGAGTCTCCGGTTCCTGTGAGGACCGGCGTCATTGATAACATCACCTATGAACAGATCCTTGGCTTTTTTCTCCGGCAGGCCCTCCAGGAGGTCTACAATCCGTACGGTGTTGACGAAGACGTCGTCGTCACCCTTCAGGATGAACTGGCCGTGGGGGCAGTGTTCGCTGAACCACTCCAGGAACAGGACCTCCTTCAGGGTGAGGTTGTAGAAGGTGTCCCGGTAGTCCCACTGGAGGACGTCTTTGTGGAGCTTCGCCTCGTGGTCCAGCATCCCCAGTAGGTCTGGGAAGTGATCCACGGGCAAGGTGTTGCCTAGCAGGAACACCGTCACCACTGAGCGATTAGCTATGACCCCCGCCCGACCCCATGTTTCACGGATGGCCTGCCGCCGGTCAAAGTGTGGGATCAGGGATTTGACCGCCAGCAGCAGGAAGGGTTTTCCCTTACAGATATGAGGCTGGTTTATCAGCATGGGGTATGTCCTGCAGCGCATGTGCAAAAGAAAATCCTGGAAGCCCTTTGGCAGGGAGTTGTAGTCCATAATTTGCATTGGGACTCTGTTATCCGGCTCACAGAGGTCAGGGGGCCCGGTGTTATTCAGCCAATCAGGCAGCTCGATGAGGGAGTCGCTCGAGAGCAAAGAGTTCACAATGGGGTTGAAGAGGAAGTCCAGGCGCTGCTGCTCCTTGTTCCAGAAGGATTTACTCTCTTCCTGCCTGTGCCAGAACCTCTCGGATGGGATTCGAACTTTGTGGCGGCCACTTTTGTGACGCCGGAGGTTCCACGTGACGCAAACCAGGAGGCAGACGAAGACGTTGAGCATCATGATCACGCAGAGCTTTCTGCGGCCTGCAGACATGATTCCTCCCCTCTGCGTCTATAGAAAGGACAGCAAAATTAAGAAAATCCATGAAAATCAACACAGAGCAGGAACAAATCTGCAGAATCAGGACTTACGACAAAGCCAAAAGGGACATTTGGAAACATGGAGAAAGATAAATCGACCCTGAAACTTTTATCAAAAATAAAACTAGATGAATTTGAAGCAGAAACTCAACAGGAAGCTTGATTTCACCACTGCTTGGTTTCAGAGCTCAAGACGGCTGCGAACAAGGCCGCATTTTAATCTCTGATCCTGAGAGGAACGGGCCCATTAGCATTTTCTCCTCACCCCCTCCTCCTCAATCACATGTTTCCAATTCAGCCGTGCACATGACGCTGGTTAACTGACAGCCGTTTTTGTTATTGTCCACTGACTGACACACGCAGATGAGCACTGTGCACTTTCATGAGAGATTGAGCATGCAGCAAAGCAACGTTTTTCAGTCACTTAAATACATGTAGAAACGTTTTGCCGTGGACAGAAGCCCTAAACAGTTATACCACTAGATGCCACTACTAAGTTTGTTTTTTGTGCAGATTGTATTTATTGAAAAACAGATGATGTTTAATTTACATTGCAGTCCCAACGTGTTTCCTACATAAAGTTGTAATTAAAAATGTTATTTTTAAATAGTAGAGATATAGTTATATGAGTCATTTTGAAATAAAAAACAGTTTCACATGAATATACTCATATATAATAGCAAGTGGAATAAAATGCAATAAGACGACACGTGTCCTACTTGATTGGGTCACATGATACGGAAGCAATTAAATAAAAACACTGCAGATTTTTCCTACACATTTCTATATGAAATAGAAGGTAGAATAAAGTCCAAGAAAATATGCGTGTCATATTTGTCCAGTGTAGTAATAATGTATGCTATGGATTGAGTTAATGGGCCACATGACATGGAAGGTATTGAAACATTTAATGAGAAACTGCTGCATCAAAATATTAATATAAAAAATAGAAGGTGGGACAAAAAAGAGGTGTGTCCCACTGTGTATAATAATACATATGCCTTTGTTTGAGTCATTAGGTCACATGACATGTAAGCTATATATCACCTGAGACAGTAGAGGGGGGTCAGTTGGGGCTGGAGACGCAGCGCTCTCCAGGTCTCATGTGGAGGAGCTGCAGGAAGGAGAACCACGTCTCCAACAAGAACCAGACGGTTGTTTCTGCATCCATCTGCAGTTAAACACAAAGACACATTAACCAGGAAGAAACTCAGCGAAGTGCAGGGATAATTTTGGTTATACATTGGGATTGTTTGTCCAAAGCGGCTACTAAGGTAATGTAAGCTTGCTATAATGATCTTCAGTTACACGCCTTTAGAGTAGACCAATCACACAGAAGTGAAGCAACACTTGCAGACTGTCAAAATGAAAATCAAAGTTTACTTAAGGGCAAAACTTAATTTACTGCCAGAGCCTGAGCAATGTTTACAGAGTGGTAGGACTTTGTATAAAAGCTGTAAAATATTAATTATTTATCAAACTGCAGAGCTGTAAAACTTTAATTGTAAAATGTTCATTTTGTTTATATAGTATATTAATTTTATATATTAACAAATGAAGGTTACTGCCATGTGTTTTTATTATAAATCAGGGGACATTCATCTTTTTCCCCTTTTGACGTCCATTATAACTTCAGAATACAAAACTGCAAAACACAATCTTTGAGTAATGATTTTAAAATCTGAGTTTTAAGATTAATAGCAGAGTTTATTTTAATATTGTACATCAGGAATTATATTTAAGTTATTTTACTTTTGACATTATTCACATGTGGACTGAACTCAAATAAACTGTTCACATTTGGCCCTAATCCTCTTCCGTAGCTTACACTGACAGATGCGATGGACTCATTCTATTACGAATTACACTTTATTGCTGTTTTCTCTAAAGTTAGAGCCCTTTTCTACACTATAACACAGAAACAACAGGAATAAACACTTGATTTATTCAACACATGCCATGCAAGTTATACCACACAGTAGCCTACTATCTACAAGTACAAAGTCAAACTGCTCTTGTTTTTGTACTTTAAGATCTACTCAGCGGTCAAACTCTGTGTTAAATGTACGGTTATTTCGCATATCTGCGCAATAAAAACAATACAAACGTTGGGAGTTATATGTGTGTGACTAACTTACCTCTTAGATCGCCTCCGCACGTCCTCGTTGTGAAATCAAATTAAAAGGCAGATCAACAGGCTGCAGCTCGTGCACCTGAACTCACCCTCATTCCTTCCTTCACGCGGCGCGTATTTTGGAGATCAACTGCGCACTAATCCTCATTCACTAAAATACGAACACTGAAACCCTTTCCAATCTTTAAATATCCAACAGACAGGTCACATCCTCTGTTCACTGAGGGGGAAAGGTGGAGAAGTTTAGCCGAAGTGAGAGACTCCCCTGCGCTCAGACTCCTCCCTCAGGTTGCATGGCTGCAGTTCCAAAAGTGTTGCAAGGATTCCCAAGTGCAAAACACACACCCTCCCCTTTTTACCCAACTCTGGGCTGACGTGTAGTGGTAGGCAAATACTCAGATCTTGTAAAGAAGTATTACTACTAATACAATACTGTAGACATATTATGTTGTAAGTTAAATACCTGCTAAAAAAAGTTCAGTGTATCAGCATCAAAATGAACTTAACCCTTACATGCATAAGTGGGTCTTTTTTGACCAGGTGAGGTGGTTTTCTTAGAATATCTTTGTAATTAAAAAAATTCATAATTTCATATTCCAGCTATCCCTCAAAAAACATATGTTGGATATCATGCGATTCAAATTTTACATTGACATTTTAAGAAATTGTAGTTTTCGTATTACTACCCCAAGCTTCCATAAGTGGGTCTTTTTTGACCCGGTTAGGTGGTTTTCTTGAAGTATCTTTGTAATTACATTTTTTTATCATTTCATATTCCAGCTATTCCTCAAAAAACATGTGTTGGATATCATGCCATTCAAATTTACATTTTAAGAAATTGTAGTTTTTGTATTACCACCCCAAGCTTCCATAAGTGGGTCAAAAAGGACCCACATGCATTTTCTATGGAATTTCGTTTTTTTCAAAATTCAATTTAAAAAAAAAAATTATAAATAGTGAAAAATTAAATATAAAATATTTCTAGTGTGAACCAAAATATATTACTAAATATTATACAAGTGATTTTACTTAACCAAAATGACAAATGGAATAAAAACACATGTTATTCTAATACGGGTCCTTTTAGACCCACTTATGGAAGAGTGTAGTCAGTCACTCTAAGGGCATCGAAGGGTTAAAGAACAAAGATTAATCCTGCAAAATAATGTTTACAATTTATATTTTGTAATCATTGCTGTGGTCATTAGTTGAATGTTGTAGATGCAAAAATAGGGTTTTTATATTTTTTTATGTATGCATAAATACTAATCTTAACCTATAATAATGCTGTAGTGTTGGAGAGAGGGAACACAGGGATATTAGCTTTTGCAGACCATTACATACACAAAAACCACTACAGGTCAGGAAAGGGAAAACTCCAGAAGTATAATTGGGCTCATTTAATATCTGTCTGCAGCTTTCCTGTCCTGTGAGAACCACATACCTCTAAAAGTCCACTTTTCACGACATTTATCGAAAAAAACCACCCTGTGTTCAGCTTTGTGGAGAAGCATTATCCAGCTGAAGGGTTTTTAAATAGCTTATTTAACTTCAGAAGTAGGAGAATGTTATCAACACATAAAGGGAACACTTACGTTCATCACAAACATCTGGAGATACATGGTTTTTACTGGAGGAAGTAGATGGAAAACTGAGCTAGCTAACTAAAACGAACAATGTTTGTTTATTTTGAAGTAGCAGTTGTCTTATCAACGCAGTTTGAGTCCATCTCCACGTCTTCACCCATAAATCACCCCCCCGCCTCATCGAGACGTCAACAGTTTATGAGACATGACACGCTGATGATTAGAAGTAAAGGTGATGAGATGTTCCAACCAGATGTCTGAGACGTTTATTACAAAGCATTAATGACAATTACAAGGAAATATTTACATTGAGCAGTTCTTCAAAAGTGATTAATTAAGTTCAAAAGTGCACAAACATATATTCCTCTGAGCCCTGCAAGCACTGACAAATCCTCTTTATATTATAAATGATACTTTAGATTGAATTCTCTTTGTATTTATGGCCGTCAAACAACAAACCTGACCTTTGTTTCAGATGTTGCGCCACTATAACTGAAAATAAAAAATAAATGAATCAAGGATTTTGCATTATGATGGAATCAAAACACAATAATTATGTGTGTAAGCATATTCAATACAGTATAGGCAGCTAGAGTATATCCCAATAATCTCCAACATGATCTTGTGTTGGGTTGTAAATGCAATCTCGAAAGCAACAGCAGGGGTTTTATGGTTTATACTTTATTGATTTAAGAGTTTGTTTATCAGGCATTTTATTGCTTGTCAGTGTCAGCCACCTCTGGAGCAATATAACCTCTGCACTGAACACAGACACAGACAAACACTGCATCCCACTGGATCTGACTGAATCAGTGGAGTGGAGGTTTAACTAACTGCATTTATATAAACACTCTTAACCTGAACTAAGGAATCAAGCCCTTAATCAAACTGTTCAAGTGCTGCTGAGGTCCTGCAGGCTTTTGTTCCTCTTAAGAATTAATGGGCCACGTGTAATCTACACCTGCAGGCAGTCTACCTGACACCAGGTAGCTCAGAAAGGGATGATCGCACCATTTCCTTAAAGGAGCAGGACGCTGTAAACTCTGTTCAGGTACATGGCAATCACCATGGTAACAACAGAGCGCTCTCATCAGTCTAACCTGATACTGTCAGCTATACTTTCAGCTAAATGCTTATGTTACCTTGCCAACATCTTAATAAGTGTTCTATGCATCATATAGTCACTTGTAGGGATGAATACAGTTGTATTGAATTACATATTTGAATGAAAGGCTAACATGTTGTTAGCATTAGCTACTAAGTCAGAGGAAAAAAATCATCATGATTCGAGCTAAATGCTAACATTAGCTCAAGTGAGCATTTTTACATTTATGCTAAGAAACATATTCAGAATATTGGCAAAATATCATTTTATGCTAATGTTAGCATTTTATCACAGGTTTATTATAAACCTGTAGATTGAGTAGCTAAGGCGTTAACATTGAATGCAAATTATTGCTTTTATTTAACAGTTTCTTCTCCATAAACAGCATCAGTTGAAAATTGTTCAACTCAAAGTTGTTGACCAAATGTGCGCCGTCTGTTAATATCAATGCTTTTCAGTTCTTTTGCATCTTTGTGTTGACTTTTAATGCATTTTCAGTCAAAAAACTTCAGTTTATGATCAGTCTGAACTTTAGATCTAAAGCTGCATCACCCTCTTCATCATTTTCAGATTACGTTGCAGTGTTTACTTTAATGACTTTTGTTTCTGTTGCATTATATAATAAAAGAACATGCTTGAAAATGTTGCTTTAACCTACTTAATTTGCAAAGATTTAGACCCTTTCTACACACTTTCAGAAAGGGAATAAAGAAGGAAAGCTCTTATTTAAAAAAAAAAACGAAACAATTCAGCACTTTGAGTAATTGTTGGTTGAAAAAACAAACGCTTTTTTGGTCCATAAAAAAGACCCTTAATAAGTGGACAAGTCAATATGACAAGTTGTATTGAAATGAGGATTATGCTTCTCATACGGTATGTCTTTCAAAAGTCTGTAGGCAGAGCCATGTTGGATCCATCCTGGCATATCAGCAGAGAGGAAACCGTTATTTTCTCCGAGACAGAAACCCACCTTCCCATTTCTCCGCTGCCTGAGGAAAACCTCTCTTAAAGTTTCAGGTGCGAGGAACGATTCTGTCGATGCTCTGCTGGATTTCAGACATCTTCTTCAGCACCTGGTTGACTTTGGCTTCATCAAACTCCAGACACACGAACTCTGAGTCCTGAGAGAGGCAGACGACATTTCAGTAAAACACCTTATAAAACTCAGAGTGCAGACATTGAATTTCACTCAGATTTTTGGCACTTTTTCCCAATATCTCCCCCCCAATAAATAATAGAAATGGCTTTTATGTACACAAGCATGTATAACAATAGGGGAAACCACATTATATAAATAGCACCAATGGCATATATAAAGATGTATTTAAAATTGAATGGATTAATGACAACACCTACATCTCAAATATCTAGATTTTTGGAAAATATTGTACAGCTATAAAAAAATAAACAATTAACACTGAATTTTTGCCTGATAATTATCACACTTTTAAATGTTCTTTAGTATCAAAGAGATCCAGGGATAGCTCTTTTTGCATCTGTGTTTACAATGCAAATAGGAGCTGCTAATATTGCTCGTACTATACATACTTTATTAATACTTGGCATATTTAAAAAATGTTAAATGGTACTTCTTTCCAGATACTGTAGTTACAAAAAATAAATAAATATCAAAGTAAGACATAGTACTTTTTCATGTTGGACTAAAATGTCTTGGACAGTGCTAATTACACGTATTTCTTAATACACAGATATTTAAAACATGTGTGCATATAGATAAACAAAGCTGGTGTCTGCAGGGTCCCACAGACTCGGACTATCTTCTCTGTACAACACGACCCCCTTCTGACTGACCTGCACTGCGTTCATCACATGATACTGAAAAATGGATGAAGCCCGCTACAGCTATAATGTGAGTGACTCCCATCTGCCACCATCTTTGTCTTCCTTTATTGTTCTCGTACCGCGATGATCCCCCTGCTGGTTTCTATTTTCTATTGTCTGTGTCTCTTAGCACAGAGCATGAGATATTACTACAAACATAAGCAATACTGGAATATATAAACATTGGTGGTAAAATGTTTTTTGCAAACTTTATTAAGATTCAAGTTGACATGTATTCATGATTAAATAAATTGGTGTCTAAACGCTGCAAATGCAAATTAGAAATCGAAGCTCTGGGAGAGTTTTTTTGTATCTATAAGATAAGTAATAATAGTTCATACTTTTAATATAATAAGGACTGCAACTTATGATTGTTTCTTTTATCAATTCACCTTGTGTCTTAATTAGTTTGTCTACCAATTAAAAGTCTTACAGTCTTAAATTGACAGAAAATAGGGGAAAAAGCAAAAAACTACAACCTAAAATCCCTATAGCTGTGTCTATTTAAAATATAAAATACAGAAAAATAATAAAACCTCACTTAACAGTCTTAAAAACATGCATGTATTTACTGTAGCTAAGAGTGTAGTAAGTCTAAAATAATAATAAAACAGTAATTAATAATCTTGAATGAGAGAGTTTGAAAAAAGTTGCCTGAAAACATTTAGCATAAATTATTAAAATCATATTCAAAATAGTTAATTATTATTTTCCAGTTTTTTTACTAAAAGTTTCATCAGATCATATTTTTAGGGAACAAAATAATGAACCTAATACATAAATCAACAGAAACATTTTGGCCTTGTTTCCAAAGTCTGAACTTCCTCCACACGGATGAAGGGCATCGTCTCATCCGGCTCCACTGGGATTTAAGAGTTTAAGGACACCTTGATGTTTAATGTGACTCTCTCCACCTACTTCTGCAGCCTTCAGGACTCTCTGGGCTAAATGTAGACATGATTGAATAGTAGTAAAGTATAATACAGCAGAGTGAAGCTCCAGTCTGCTGACCTGCTTTCTCTGAGCTGTGGGAGCTGCACATTGGGTCAAAAAGAATGGGAACAAGACTCCTAAAGCACAAAGTGTCATCAACATCACACACTACCTTCACTTTCAGAATAAAGAACCCAAGTAACTGAACTCCAGACAAATGTTTTGGTCCATTTTCTAGATTTACCTACTAAGATATTACAATCCATATTCAAGAACACCATAAAAACTGACATTCATCCATCCCAACATTTGGTGCAGTGACGTATTATTGAAGGAAGTCAGCGCTCCGTTGAAGAAAAGCCAATGGGATTATTCCATTGGATTAAAAAAATAATGTTAGACAATAAACAAACGACGGTCATGACTTCACATCACCACCGCTAAGCTAAAGGAGGCTAGTGTTCAACTCGATGACGTTTTGTAAGCTTCAAAATTCACCAGTGAGGTTTTTACTGACGCGTTTTATGTTACGTGAAATCTTCCGTTTGTGATAACCATAGGGATGAGAATCTGATCGATAGAGATACCAGTACTGCGTATTGATAATGATATTTATCAATTCTCCTATTGATACAGTACTTTAACACAAAAATACATTACATAAAAAGATCCCTTACAGCTGTTATATTTATTCTTTGTATATAACTATAGACTTTAGTTTTTTTATCTCAAGTGTTGTCTCGTGTGAGGTAGTTGTTATTGGTCTTAAGGAACTTTTCATTAAAAAAATGTAAATCAATCTTCACTTTGTCAGGATTCTTACCATGATAATAAATACAATATACCATGATAGTGGATTTTGTCCATATCATACACACAGTTTTTACTTTTCCTGAATATAATCCAACTTAATAAAATATACAGAGCAGCAGCAACTGTGAGGAGCCGCAGGAAGTCATGCTAGTATTTGGGAAAGCAGGTCAGGTTTCACTTTCCATCATCCCAATATTGATATGTCAACATCAGCTGCCTCAAGTGCCCTCACTTAATAAAAGTGAAACCCTCAAGGTCTGCAGTTCTCCCTAAAACTAAAATACGACGAGTACAGAAGGCTGGAGGAAAATGGTTTCCCTAAAGTGTGTAAAATAGTAAAAAAAAAAGTCAACCCACAGGCTAGAAGCGTCACTGCCAAGAGTAGAAATGTCATCACAGCAGGTATGATTATTTTTTGCTATGTGTCATCACTGCAGGTAGTCTGGTTATTGCTGCAGGTAGCATTGTTCCAGAGACCCACAGCAGAAGATTTAGAAACAAACCCAGTGACAAACGGGATGAACTGTGCCGACATCATGGCGATATCTGCCCTATGATGGAAGCATGCTTAAATATCAATGCTGTACACACACACAAATATTCTCTTTAATCTATTTAGGACATCTGGCCTCGGCGTCCATCGCAGAGTCATGTCCCCTCATCCTTTCAGACAAATAAATCAGTCCAACCAACCGTCTACAATTTAGTCCTGCTATTCAACACATCAGACAATGTCAGAAATCTCATAGTAGTTATGGACTCTGACCTAATTTTTAAAACCCACACCAAAGGAATTACAAAATCAGCATTTGACCGCACCTAAAAACATATTTAGATTGAAAACACTCATGTCTAAACACCGTCTAGAGCAGGGGTGCCCACACTTTTTCAGCTTGGGAGCTACTTTTAAAATGACCAAGTCAAAGTGATCTACCTACAGGGCTGCCCCTGCCCAAAGTCATGTGGTGAGGCCCTGTGTGTCGCGAGCGGGGGGGGGGGGCTAGTGGACTGCGAGCACCGGAAACCTCGAAGCGGCAGAGAAACTGTGGCGTGATTACACTTATAGTGCCTCATTTGCGCTTCAGATGAGGAGGTGAGGCCGCCCTTATTTCTTTAGTAGAATTGTATAAATTGGAAGGCTAAATAGGTAATCAGCTCGCCGGTGATTTGCAGCTGGCGCAGTTGACCGTGCATGCGTGGTGAACTGCGTGTTAGAAAATATGAGATCTCAGACTGGCTTACCTGTATGTCAATCAACAGGCAAATGCCATAGAAAGGATGGATGACAGGCTAACTTTTTTAATTTTTTCAATGCCAATGCGATCTACCCACACTACCTTCGCGATCGACCGGTCGTAACGTATTGGGCACCCCTGGTCTAGAGAAACTGGTCCATGTCTTTGTTCTTAGCTTTATTACTGCAACAGTGTCTTTCAATTTCTCTGTAAGAAATCCATTGGCAACTCATCCAGAACGCTTCCGCCAATTCAAGGCTTTTATTGTCATGTCCACATTAGCTACAGTGTAGATATGGCAATGAAAAAAATGTAGGTCACAGGCTCCTCCAACAGAGCAACATGAATATATATAGGAGACAAAACAAATAAAACAGATAAAATAGTGCAAGAGAATGTTTTGAGATGTGCAAGCTATATTGTATAGTAGAGTGGGTGTGATTGGATTAGATGTTGCAGACAAAGTTAAAAGCACACAACGAAATGTAAACAAACACTGAAATAAAACAGGAAAAAAAAGGCAGAGTTGGAGAGGAGCCAAAGACACGGCAGCCCTCATCACTAACGCCTTCTTTGTCCTCACCAAAACTAAAATAATTGAGCACCCGCCCCATCGCCCCAGTTCTCACCGCTCTGCACTGGCTTAAAATAACAACCTCAAAATCTTCCCCTGAGCTCTCAGATCAAGGCGAACAGGTTTACTCATCGTCCGCAGGGTCATCACCAAATACGCAGAGGCAGCTTTTAGCTTTCATGCTCCACAGATCTGTAACAAACCTTCTGAACATCTGACGTCTACTCCAAGCCTGAGTTCTTATAAATCAAGGCTGAAAACCTTTCTCCTTACCGCTGCTTTTCCAGAAGTCTTCCAACTATGTTTTTATCATTGCACTTCTTGTTGCATCATCTGTATTTACAATGTCTATTTTTAACTATACTTTACTACTTTCTATCTTCATTTCAAACCTTTATTTAACCAGATAGGTCCCTTGAGATCATAGATCTCTTTTTCAAGGGAGACCTGCATATCTCTTCTATGAATTGTATTTTTGTTCAACTTATTTTATTTTGTATTATTATGTGTTAATGCCTGTGTAAAGCACTTTGATTTGCTTTTGTGTTTGAAATAAGCTTTATAAATAAACTAACCCAAACGTTAACCTTAATCATAATCTTAGTCTAATATTTTGGTGTGTTGGCAGCACTGTTTTCCTGGTCATGAGTATTTTGGGACCATCCACTACGATGGGATTAATGCAACAGCAAATGATCAACAGAAGCCAAACACTGGAAGCGTGGGGGCTTCTGGGTCGGAAAACATTTAGAGATTAACTGAAATAAAAATATATGAATCTTCAGATCTCAACAATTGAGTTATGTGACTTCCTGACCATCAAACAATCATGATTGGGCATTTACGTGGCAGTGGGGTGTAATATAAGACGCTTTTTTTTCAGGATATCTCGAGCTCTGCTGCTAAAGTGTATTATTCTAGTCTATCTACGGCACATGTGTCAAACTCAAGGCCCGGGGGCCAAATCAGGCCCTTGGTGGATTTAATTTCGGCCCGCAGGATAATTTCTAATTACTATTAGATCTGGCCCGCCGGTATATTGCACGCACACCTTCACTCCATCCTGAGGGTCTCCTCAGCTCAGAGCCTGACCCCAAACATTGATGAACCTGCACCCAAGATGAGATGCTAAGTATCTGGCTTGAACTAGCATCACAGAGCAGCAAACTGAGTTTCAATGTTTCCTTCTGCACTTTCTCTCTCACGACAACAGGTCTCTTTGAGGGAAATATTTTTTTTTGAAGCTGTTGTTGGCCTGTGGAAAAATGTAATCATAAGAAATGACTCTGGAAAAGCTGCAGATAGAGCCATAAGAAATGAATGCAACTGATTATTTAATGTTTAATGTTGTTTTTATAGGCAATCATTTAAGCTTTGTTAGTTCCAGGTTTAATATGTGCAATAAGTTCATTTCAATAAGTTCTGCAATAAACATTGAATCAGTCCGGCCCTTGACTAGTATCCATTTTTTTATTTTGGCGCACTGTGTATTTGAGTTTGACACCCCTGATCTACGGCGAGTCCCTCAACTTCATGTGATATGATAAAGGCTGCATAGAGAGGAGAACGTGATGGAGGTCAAGAATTACCCGGCAGATACAGTTAAATTCTGCCATGATTAAATGCCATCATGTTCCAAACCACATCAAGGATTATTTCTGAAACAGTACGGAGCTCAAATGCTTTCTCTCTCGCCGGTTTACCAAAGGTGAGTTCCTTTTTATTTCCTGCTTTTTTGCACATACTCTCTCCAGTACAGGTTAGCTCTGAGTGTTAGCGATGCTAATGTAAACACATAAGAGATTGTTTGTGATAGCAACTTTCTGATAGGACCGTGGGTCCTTATTTCCCATATGTCATATCGGACTCAAATCTGGATCAGCTCCGTTGTACCCCCGTTTTTAGAGATTTGGGTATAGAGGAAAAGAGAGAGGGTTTTATTTTCTGACACGTGAGTTCCCTGACACACCGGGGACACGTATTTATGTATAAAAGACATCAAAAAGTGCATTTTGCATGATAGGTCCCCTTTAAGATTGTAATTGCCATAACTACACTGTAGCTACTCTGCATCTGACAATAAAGAGAATCTTGAATGTTGAATAAGTACGCAAATTGAGACGGAGCATAAGAGACATTGAATGGCTTCTCTTCAGGCTCACCTGTCCGGCTCGGCCCAGCTCCAGCTCCATGAGGGCCACGGGGCCGCTGTGGGCTGCGTCCCCCCGGCTGGCCGCAGTGTGGAGGTCCACCCTCCAGGTGAGGCCCCTGAGACCGGGCTCCCAGCGGCTCTGAGACAGCAGACTCTCCCTCACCCGCACCCGCTGGCTCTTCCAGAAGCGAGAGAGGGCGGCGGCCTGCTCCGCATCCAGCCCCCCGCTGCCCTGCCTCTTCGTCTGCGCTGTGAGGAAGGCCTCCAGCTGGGAGGGGTCCATGTCTGCTGTGGCAATAGACTGTCAAGTCAAAGTCAAAGTCAACTCTATTGTCAATCTTTCAGTTTGTGTGTACAGACATAGAGATCGAAATACCGTTTCCCACAATACTGAATACAACAATTCAAATATGTATACAAATATGTATATTTGTACATTTTACATTGATATTCTATTTAATTTTGAATAATCCTTTCTTGCACAATAATATCCTGCATTATATTTGTTACTGGAAATTTGTATTTCCACTGGTATATTTTCCGCATGTATATATATATATATATATTTTTTTTTATTCTTTAACTTTTTAAATTTGTAATGCCATTTCATTTCTATTTCTGAAATATTTTAGACAGTTTATTTCTTGTGTCTTAATTTCTCTTAAGTACATTGCCTTGTGTTTTTGATGCTGCAACGCAAACATGTCCCAAATTGGGGTCAATAAAGGTCTATCTCTCTGTCTATCCATATATCCATCCATCTATCCATCTATACACAATCAACATTTATACATATGCACATATTAAGACATAAATAAAAGCGCAACAATCAACAAAATAACAGTCACTTCAATATCTTTGGGAAATGTACATTAGTGCAAGATTTTCCATAGCAGCGTAAAAGGTGTCTGGTGCTGTATTTGAGCGTCTGAGTGTGTGTGGGGTGTTATAGTCCAGTGGGTGAGGGTGACTGAGAGATAGATGAAAAGAAGAGGAAGAGGAGGATCAGGTGAAGGTGCTTTACAAAGCTGGAGTTCAAACAGTGGCCGTTTCTCAATGTCGAGTACATGCTCCAGAGCCACTATTTCAAGTATACTACGTCATCGAGTGGCGCTGAATGCTGGGCATTTAACATGCATTTAAAACAGTCCTTCGGTGCCACTCGATGATGTAGTATACTTGAAATAGTCGCTCTGCAGCAGGTTTACTCGACATTGAGAAACGGCCAATGTGTCAGGGTGGGGGGTTATCAGGTCCCAAATGCAGAATGAGGAGAAGGGGTACAAAGTGTAACAAAAAGCTAGCTTTATTAAAAGCGGTAACCGGTAGTCCATAATGTGTTTACACAGTAATTGTCCTAATCGTGACAACAGTAAATATCTTATTCCTAAATGTTATACAGAATTTGAAAGTATCTTTTTATTTGCACTTAACTTGTGTTATGAATTGATTGTTGTAAAATATTGTAAAGTTGTTTTCTTGGCTTTCCTTGATCTCATTCTGTGGTTATAATGTAATGTTAGTGCTGCCCCCTGCTGTCTACAGGTGAGACACACAGACAAAGACTAACGTATGTAAACATCTTAGCTTTAATACGTTTTACCCATCACCATTTACAGTTAAGACATTATAATCAGGATTCAAATCCACTAGTTATTATATAAAATCTACCTGTTGGATCAGCTTTACTTCAGATCATCTTCACATTAAACTATTGTGATACTCTGTTCTTTCTTTCGCACATTAACATTACCTTGCACTGCCCTCATTCTCAGTACCGGTACTTCCTTAAGTATGTTTTGCACAATAGCTTGCATAGTAATAAACGGACATTGCACATATTCTTTCTAATGTGTTGTAAATATAAACCTCAAATTTGAAGTAGGCTAAATGCATGTATTTACATTCCACCAATGACCCCTTTTTCTGCTTACTGCTCACACTAAATGTATAAACTGTTAAGTATATATTTGTAGTTATTATATAAATAACGCTAATTTATGTGCACACTGAAAAATAAAACATTATATTGTGGCTGATATTTCTGCAGTATGCTACATTCAGGATGGAGTTTTGTCTGCATTACCTTAATGAGGGCTTTCATCTTTTCATGGAGAGCCTTGAACTCCTCCTGCGACAGCTCGGGATACAACTCATCTTTCAGCAGCTCCTCTGTGATTTCGCTGTTGCTATAATACACTTTTTGAGCTATTCCATTCAACAGTCCGCTCAAAGATTTCGATGCCTCTACATCCGCCATGTTTGCTTGTCAGTGGTCACATGAAGCAGGGGTGGGTCATAATCACGTGAAGTCTGGCACAAGATGGCATTGTGGGAGTTGTAGTTTTACAGTGCTTGAAACGTTTACTTGTTTTTTCTTTCTTTTTTTCCACAAGGGCTTCAGGTATTATTCAGATAACGGTATATATATATATATATATATTATATTAACAGTACACGTGAAGGCATTTTTTAGATTCGATTGGCCATTCTAACCATCTTCACTTTTACATTTCCACCTAAATTAAATGAGTTAATTTTGAAGAACAGAATACATATTCATATGCTTTACTTATGATTACCAAAACATTATTATCTTACATTAAAGTACAAAAGTATTATCAGCTAAATGTACTTTAAGTATAACAAGTCAAAGTAATCATTGTGCAGACAAATGGCCTATATATGATTATATATGTGACATTTCTAGATTATATTGTTGCATCAAGAATAATTACTGTTGTAGACAAACAAAGTTCAGATTTACTATTTGTAAAATATTAAACTAATTTGACTCTATTCTGAAGTTAGTCCATTAGTTAATTTTTAGACATGTATTTTGTTAAACGTATTTAAAGCTGTTACATAAATGTAGTGTAGTGTAAATTACATTATTTATCTTTCAAATGTAGTGGATTAGAAGTATTGATTAGCATTACATGGAAATACTCAAGTAAATTACAAGTACCTCAAAATTGTACTTAAGTACAGTACTTGAGTAAATGTACTTGGTTACTTCCCACCTCTGCATATTAACAATATTCATCCAAATCATTCATATTTCAAAATTATTTGCATGCACAGAAACCAACGAGGAAGAAGAATAAAACAAGTTTACACTTCCGGCTGCCATCTTAGTTCGGAACAAGTCAAATTGAGAGACGTTTGAAACTCCTCCTTTTATCTTTTTTCCAGCTTAATGAAAGTTTTGGTGTGAATATGGAAATATTGTCAATATATCGGTAAGTAAGAGTAAACTGCGTGCAATGTTTTGTTAGTTTTCTTGTTTATCTTTGAGGAAAACGGTCGTAAACGTTTTAAGCGGTTATCTTACTTTTGCGGTTAGCATACTTTAAGGGTTAGCATACTTTAACGGTTAGCTTATTTTAGCGGTTAGCATACTTTAGCTGTTGGCTTAATTGAACGGTTAGCTTACTTTAGCGGTTAGCATACTTTGACGGTTGGCTTTATTTAACGGTTAGCTCTTCTTGACAGCAGAATGAACCAACGTGTTATGATAGAAATGTATAGTACGGGTCCCCATACACACATTTTTATGTTGGGCAATTTTCACAATTAGCATAAATTGCGTTAATTGATGGCATGATGGATGGCATTAAAGCGTAAACAATAGTAAACAAATGACATGGCCGATTTCCGCCTTTTTTATTCCGTTAAGCAGGTAGCTGGTGAAGGCTGTGTTCCCGCACCCGCTCCCGGTTACGCTGCATCTGGCACTCGTCGCTAGCTCAACCAGTGAAGGCAGTGTTCTCGCCCCCGCTCCTGGTAAACGCTAAACTGCCTTATTTATTAATCCAGCTAGGTGAAGGCAGTGCTCTCGCTCCCGCTCCCTCTGCCGGTGACGTGGGTGTAATTACATCCCTCTTTCTGTTTGGCGAGTAGCAGCACGGCTCTACTCTTTCCGTTAAGCAGGTACCTGGTGAAGGCTGTGTTTCCGCATCCGCTCCTGGCTACGCTGCATCTGGCTACCTACAGAATGGCTCATTCATGTAGCGCCTGTATGGCTTCTCTTGAGCCCGAGGACGGCCATGACCACTGCCCCTCTTGCCTCGGCCTCGAGCATCTAAGGGAGGCTCTCACGGTAGGTGCCTGCATGAACTGTAGCTGCATGCCCCGGGCACTCAGAGTGGCTAGAATCACTGAGTTGGAACGTCTGGCGGCAACCAACGGACACCTCTCTTTGTCACATCCTCCTCCAGATCAGTTTGGCCGTCCCCGGCAACTTGAGGGAGCGATGGCGATGGGTGCACCCCCCGATAGGAGGACTAGAAACAGGCTGTCCTCTAAAGTAGATCAGCTAGCTACCGACATGGACACAATGAAGTCGCTCCTCTTGGCCCGGTATAGCTGCTAGTGTGCCGCCTGCCCCTCCTTCGGTTGCCGCCCCTCCTTCGGTTGCCGCATCTCTGTATGAGGATGCCTTGTCACTAGCCAACACACTCTCACTCCCTAAGCGTCCAGGAGCGACGTTTGGTCAGTGTCCGTGGCGTCCAGTTGTGACGCTCCTAGGCTCCTTCAGCGTCATAAAGGGACGCAAATAGCTTTCAACTGATTGCAATGTATTCCCATCTGCGGCGGGATTTGACGCTCATGGAAGCACGACATTCGTTTGTGTCGGCTGCCCTTAACGGCAATGTGAGCGTCCATTCCCATTGGATAACGGAGAATTGTACACCCGGACGTAAGTATTCCTCTTACTGTCGATTGATTTTACAGTGATATCTGCACGACTCATCGACTAAAAAACACCAGATTATCCTTGTTGATTACACAACATTGATTGGTTTAAATTGTGTGCAATGCTTTTGTATTTTTCCCCTTCGATTCGGAGAAACAAATATTTTTTCTGAGTAAAGGATGGCAGAAGACACTACACTACCCAGAATCCCCAGCTATCGTTTGGACTACACCATGTGCTCTGTTTGACAAACCCCGTGATAGTCCTCAAGCTCTGTGATTGGAGAGTGTGCTCCAAGGGTTACGCCGATTCTCGAACAGCACTTGAAATGGGATGGAACCACGGCAGACTGTCCAAAACTGGATTTGAACAGGTCCACCGCGTCCCCCCCTCCCCCACCCCGTCCCCAGAACTACACATGCTAGCTATTCTGTTTCGCAACATGTTCTCTATCTATGGCACGTCTCTACTGGGAGTTGTAGTTTTAAAAGACGTTTTCGTATTTCCCATAATAAGAAGTTGCCAGTATTAAACTGTGTACATCCCTGGAGGTTTAGGGGGTAGGAAACACTCACATTTAAAACATATAATTAATAAATGGGTGAAAATTGCTTGTGCCCATAATGGGCAGCATTAATATATATACACACATGCCAGCTAAGGTCAGAAGAGCTTTATTTAACAGCTGGTCTTATGTTTGTGACCCCTGTTGTTAATTGATAACATTACATTACATTAATTGATAAGCCTGAAACATGCACTTGTCAAGGTTCAGAGGCACATTTTGCAAATATGGCAGTAGCCATCGATCAGCTTAAGATAAGATATACTTTATTGATCCCAAGTTGGAACATTTGCGTTACATCAGCATGTGTAACAGTTAAATATGCAGTTGTGTTTATTTGTAAATCATTTAGTATAATAACACCAATTCTGTGTTTTATATTCAATAATTCTCTGTTCTTTATTTATTGATTGTTCAATACCTGACAAGACCGGAGATGAAATATCTACATACATCTTATAAGAGTATAATACATTATGTATAATATCAGTTAAAATAAGTGCTTCAACATAGTTAACATTGCTGGAGGTATGCACAAATACTGATAGATGTCTTGTAATGCACTATTGAGGAACCTGCGACCCAAGTTTTTCATTCAATGCAGAACTACATAGTTGTGTAGGCCTATATGATATGTCAATAAACCTTAGAAAATCTTGAAAGGGATGTGAAAAATAGTCATTATATACAGTCTTTAATGAACTATTAGTAGAGAATAACGAGCAATGAATATACTTTATAGGGATCCTATTAATATCTAATAATAAAAATAATGAAATTCAATAACATGCTTTAACCACTAGGTGTCCCTTTATATCAGCTGTGCACCTTTATGGTGTAAATACAGCATATCTACCAATTGGATCAAATATAAAAGTCAGCCGAATTAGTGTTGATACTGCAAGGAGACGTATTGTGTGAAAATAAATGTAAGATGTGTCAGTGTTTCCCACAGATCTGAAATATACTTGGGCGGGTGGTGGCAGCGGGCGGGGGGTGGGGGTGCGCAAAAAAAAAAAAAAAGTTTTCATTTTGTATAATCATTTTGCGTAAAGATGGCACTCAAGGGCACACTAGTGGTGGTGTTCCTGGCGGGATTTGAACTCACAGCCTTCCGATCTTCAGCCCACCTCACTATCCATTAGATCAATCACTACCCTCTCAAATGGAAATATGTGTTTACATAAATGGTGACCACACCGTTTGAGACCCACTGAGAACTTAAACTAAGTTAACTATCTAAACACTCAGAGAGTCCTTTACCTCACCTGAGCTGAGGTTATCCCGAGCTTGAATGACACATAGAAACCAATCAAGGGCTTTGATTTATGATCTCTATGACAGTGGCCATGTTGGCAGGCCACATCATGTAGACAGCCAGTCACCCTGTTTGAGGCAGGCCACTTAACGAGGCGAGATCAGAGCAAGGGAGCGAGGGATCATTGTCCACAAGTGAATCGATCGCAGATGGCGTCGTGGTCACGGACGAATAAAAAAAAAAAATACAAAAAAAAATTATAAAAAAAAAATAATAAAAAAAAATGGGTCGCGAAATATACTTGGGCGGCCGTTAATATACCTGGGCGGCCCGCCCAAGTATAGTCTATGTGTGGGAAACCCTGGATGTTGTTTAATGGCTGATATATTTATGATCCACGTCACGTGTTCAGTTCCTCATGTTTGTCTAGAAGTCTTCTCATCAGGGCTCTATAAATACAGAACTACGGCAGATATGTAATATTTAATGCAGCCGAACCGTGTATTACAATGCCGTTATGTGATGACTTTCAAAGAGAAAAGCAAGCACACTCGGAATAAAGTATTATTATTTTTTTTTTAAATGTTTTCGGTCTGTTTCCGTTATTTGTTAATGACGATGTGCTGTGAGATGTGAGACTGGAATTGCACAGGGGAAAATAATGTAGGCTATCTTTAAATGCGGATTTTGTTAAACTAATAAGTTTGCGCTGTGGACCAACACTATACATTGACGGGCAAGGGGGTATCAATAAAGATAACACCATTAAACAGTTACACAACATAACAGAAATAATATCGATAGCAGCGTCCCTAGCAACCACCTTGGTAACAATGAAAACGTCGCGATTTCCTGAAGTAATCTTCGTAATAACTAGCAAACTAAAGATTATGTACATCCACTGCACACATAATCTGAAATAACAACTCATATTTCTCACATCAAATGACATCAAAACGCATTTTAATGGCCAAACTAACTTTAAAATAGGCATTTTACACCGAGAATAAAACGAAGTTCGGCCATGTTTTCTTTTTCTGCAGGGAGAAATTTGAAGATCACGTGACATAGACGCCAGCCATTGGAATGAATTTTGAAAAAAAACGGGGGTTTGTCAAACAGAGCACATGGTGTAGTCCAAATGATAGCTGGGGATTCTGGGTAGTGTAGTGTCTTCTGCCATCCTTTACTCAGAAAACATATTTGTTTCTCCGAATCGAAAGGGAAAAATACAAAAGCATTGCACACAATTTAAACCAATCAATGTTGTGTAATTAACAAGGATAATCTGGTGTTTTTTAGTCGATGAGTAGTGCAGATATCACTGTAAAATCAATCGACAGTAAGAGGAATACTTACTTCCGGGTGTACAATTCTCCGTTATCCAATGGGAATGGACGCTCACATTGCCTTTAAGGGCAGCCGACACAAACAAATGCCGTGCTTCCATGAGCGTCAAATCCCGCCGCAGATGGGAATACATTGCAATCAGTTGAAAGCTATTTGCGTCCCTTTATGACGCTGAAGGAGCCTAGGAGCGTCACAACTGGACGCCACGGACACTGACCAAACGTTGCTCCTGGACGCTTAGGGAGTGAGAGTGTGTTGCGCTAGCGGCTTCGGCTAACCTCTTCAATGAAGAGACGGAGGACGAGGTCCCGCTCGAGGAGGCTTCCCTCTCCTCTGCTTAGGGGTCTCTGCAGGGCGTGGAGGATGACTCCATGGCGGCCATTATTCGTACGGCCCTGGCGCACCTGCAGATTCCGGTTCCGCAGGCCGACTTGGTTCAGGCTAGTGCCTTCTTCAGGCGTAGCCCAGACCCTGTCCCCCTCACCGTTCCTCCTTCAGAGGAGTACCTGAGGGAGCTCCAGGCATGCTGGAGGGACACCAGGACCTTCTGCCACGCTGGCTCTGATGCCCGGACCTTGGCTGCCATGCAGGACCCGGCGAGGGTGGGGCTGGGTGGCATGGCACCCATTGAGCCTGCCATCGCCTCCCTGATTCTGGCTCCTGACGAGGCTCTAAGGCCTGAGGTCAGGTGCCCTCGGCCTCAGTGCAGGGTCACAGATGGGCTGCTCTGTAGGGCCTACGACGCAGCGGCACGCATGGGTCGTATCGGGAACTCCCTCTCCCATCTAATGCTGGCCGTCTCCACCTCGCTGCAGCAAGCTCCGGCCGAGACTTCTTTGTTGGGCCTCAGTGATGTATCACTGCAGGCCTTTGCCCTAATGACTAGGGAATTGGGACGAGTTATGTCCTTTCTGGTACAGACTCGTCGCCGGGTTTGGCTGGCCCAGTCACCGCTAACGGAGACATGTAGGAGAGTCCTCCGTTGCGTGCCAGTCGGGCCAGGGGAGCTGTTTGGGTCAGCTGCCCTGGAGGCGCTGGAGCGTGCTGCCCAAGCTAGGCAGACCAGGCAGCAGCTCTCGGGTCTTCGCAGACCCGTGCCCACTCCCAGCAGGCCCAGGGGCCGCTCTAGCAGCCGCACTCAGCCACCGGCTTACAGGGGTGGTCTGCAGAGGTCCCAGCAGCCCACTCAACCGGCCAATGACTTTCGTGCCCCAGGTCGCCTGGCTTCCAGGCGGCCTCGTGCTTCAGAGCCTTACCGTCTGTTCTGGAAACCAAAAGGAAGAGAGAGACGTCACAGCTGTCAGCAATGTGACAAATCCTTTACAAGATCTGGAGATTTAAAGAGCCACCTGCGTATTCATACTGGAGAAAAACCGTGCAGCTGTGAAGAGTGTGGGAAAACGTTCACTACATCAAGTGGTCTCAAAACACATCAACGTATTCACACAGGAGAAAAAACATACGTGTGTGAAGAGTGTGGGAAAACGTTCACTACATCAAGTGGTCTCAAAACACATCAACATATTCACACAGGAGAAAAACCATACGTGTGAAGAGTGTGGGAAAACGTTCACTACATCAAGTGATCTCCAAACACATCAATGTATTCACACTGGAGAAAAACCGTACTGGTGTGAAGAATGTGGGAAAGCGTTCACTACATCAGGTGGTCCCTATCTCTGTTTCTTATCCTATATCTAATAGAACTGCTCGGGTCTTGATAGATTGAGTGGGGAAGTTCATGAGATCTTTCTAGAGGGTTATCAAGAATAACTTTTATCCAATGACCTTTTCCCTCTCTGTCTGTGTCTGTGTATTCTCTTGTTCCGATTAACCCAGCCAAATATTTGTTCTTGTTTTGTATCTATATCTACGCCGGGATCCGGAGTCGAGGCTGATCCTCTTGCTGTAGTCCTGTGTCTTGGATCCTCTATCCTGAGTTCTGGATTAAGTCGTGGACTTCGGGTCGCGGCTGAACCTGTCCCTGCGGTCCTGCCTTGGGTCTCGTCATGCCGCTTCCCTGATGGCTCCCACAGGATTGTAGCTGACATCCTCGTGGATTCATCTTCCTATTACAGACACATGCATTTCCTAACATTCGGTCTATATGCTGTCAAATGTATTATCTCTTTGATTTACACACGGCATCTATTGCACGTCTGCCCGTCCTGGGAGAGGGATCCCTCCTCTGTTGCTCTCCCTGAGGTTTCTCCCATGTTTCCCTTAAACTGTGGGTTTTCTCTGGAAGTGTTTCCTTGTACGATGTGAGGGTCTAAGGACAGAGGGTCTAAGGACAGAGGGTCTAAGGACAGAGGGTGTCGTTTTTCTCATACTGATATTCTGAACAATCTGTGCTGTTGTATTTGCTGTAAAGTACTGTAGGCTATTTTTATTTTATGTACAGCACTTTGGCTCGACCAAAAATCGTTTATAAATGTGCTATATAAATAAAACTTGATTTGATTTGATTTGGTCTCCAAAAACATCATCAATCTATCAATCAATCAATCAATGTTTATTTATATAGCCCAATATCACAAATGTTACATTTGTCTCAGTGGACTTTACAGTTTGTACAGAATATCAGTATGACAATACGACACCCTCTGTCCTTAGACCCTCTGTCCTTAGACCCTCTGTCCTTAGACCCTCACATCGTACAAGGAAAAACTTCCAGAGAAAACCCACAGTTTAAAGGGGAACATGGGAGAAACCTCAGGGAGAGCAACAGAGGAGGGATCCCTCTCCCAGGACGGACAGACGTGCAATAGATGCCGTGTGTAAATTGAAAAGATAATACATTTGCAACATCATCGTATTCACACAGGAGAAAAAACGTACTGCTGTGCAGAGTGTGGGAAAACGTTCACTACATCAGGTGCTCTCGAATCACATCGACGTATTCACACAGGAGAAAAACCGTACTGGTCTGAAGAGTGTGGGAAAACGTTTTCTCAAAGTTCTCACCGTAAAGTCCATGAGCGAATCCACACCGCATAGTTTTGAACAACTATGAGAGCCAAGCTAGCTGTTTCCTCCTCCTGATGTCCTGAGAGCTGTATTTTTATATTTGAAGAGTCTTTCTGAATTGAAGTCTGACTAACAGACTTCAATTCACAGAGTCAGTCTCGTTTGATGTCCCTGGACAAACCCTGAGGTCCTCTTCAGCTTTTTAAATATCCCTAAAGTCCCCCAAAATAAAATGGGTGAGGCTTTTATCCACTATGCTCCCAAACTGTGGAACACCTGGAAATATCAGAGAGGCTCAGTGGACATTTTTAAACGCCTTCTAAAGACACATCTCTTTAGATTAGCTTTTTATTAGCAACCCCCCCTTTAAATGGTCTTTTATTCTTTATTCTTTACCTACTTTTATATTGTTTCATTTATGAAATAGGAAGGGTTTTATCTTATATTAGTTATTTAACAGTTTCAATAGCAACATTTATTTGTACGTTGGTTTCTTTATATTTTAATCGTTTAACCTTTATTAGAATTATGTCGTTTTTATTACTATTCATTTGTATTTGTATTTCTGTTATACCTATATGGTCACTTTATTTTATAGGGTTTTATATTGTTGCATCTATTCACTTGTCTTGTGTCTTATCTTTCTGAGAGAAATCATAATTTAGTTTTCATTTTTTCATTTTTCATTCAGTTTTGTAAATTGGTTGGTGAGCCCTCTTCCTTTTCAAAAAATTAAACATTATCTATTAATTTTGCCAAATCAGTTTCTTCTCTCCCGGTTATTTTTTATATTTTGTTACTTCCATTTGTACCCCTAGTTTAGGAGGGAGCGTAACACTGTATGTCATTTGTTATTATCATACCTTTTACCTCCTTGTGTATCTTAACCTGTTAAAATGTAGCTGCATGTATCTGTAAAGGTCTTAACATCTGAGGGGACTTTCTTGTCGTTTATTGAACTATGAAGAAATGTTAGAAGTAGTACACATGTCCCTTTCGTCACATTAGTATGCAGAAAAAGTGACAGGTGGTCCCGCCCCCAATGCAAAACTTTATAACTTGGTAAAATATTCATTGATTTGTAAAGAATTGAGTTTCTTAAAGAATCAAACACTAAATGGAGAGTTTGTGATTTTAACACTGTTTCGATGAAACAATGCAGTTTTGATAACTTTACTTGACTAACATTACTTTTTTAAATATATGTTTTTTAGATGACTTTACTGATTTTTGTTTTTTCTGCAATCAAGATACTTTTAGATACAGTTTCTTGTCTGAAAACTTTACAACTGGTAGAATGTCAGTCACTGTGTAACACTTTTATTTTCTTAAAGACCGTGACTCTAAAAGGCAAGTTTATGATTTTAACACTTTTTTACTGACAATAGGCAGATTTAGGCTTTTTTCTCTTGCCAAGACATACTTTGAGGTATGCAAAAAGTTAAAACTAGAAAAATCAAACACTTTGTCTAAATAGCTGTTATTTAATAATGTGACTCTTAACCCTCCGGTATCACTGTGGACGTTTTTGTCCATATGGGTCATTTTTCACTTTTCATTTTGCAATAACTTTGGTTGTGTTGGTGCAAATGGCCTGATTTTTTGTAACACGGCTATTTTCTCAATCTCTTTTTGAATTCCAATTTCAATTTTTCAAATCGGTCTTTAATTCACTGTGTAACAAATCGACTACGAAAATTAGTCATTCGAGACAAAAATGTCCACTGCAAAAGACTTTGATAAAAATATTATATTAAAAGCTTTTGTTCACAACTTTTTTGGGTTCATTCTTTAAAGCAACTTCCGCCCTAATAGAAAACACCAAAAATGTAATCATTTTCAGGATTTTAATCCTTTAAATGCCATTTTGAAAACATGAAACCGCTGTTTTTTTTCATGATGAAAACAGAGAACATGTGTTATTTTCCAAAAAATACATATCTGGGGACTGGCTCTTTTTTTTATAACAGTCTTGGATATGTCAAAGATTAGCAACAAAATGGATTTTTTTTGCATTATTACTTTTTGCACAAAATCAGATTGAACAAAAAAGTTACAAATTAGTCATTTGGGACAAAAATGTCCACTTCCAAAGACTGCTCTAAAATGACAACAGATTAATATTTTAAAAACTTTTTGGGGTTAAATCTTTCAATCAACTTCAGTCCTGATCAAAAATACCAAATGTTAACGTATGTTCAGGATTTTAACCCTTTAACTGCCAGTTTGAAAACATGAATTTGCGTTTTCTATGAAAAACATGCACAAAAAGGCAGTTATTTTCCATATAATAAATGTTGGGGGGATCGGCTTTTTTTTTTAACACAGTCTTGGATATGTCAAAGATTAGCAACAACATTGATTTTGGTTGATATTAGTTTTTGCACAGAATCAGATTAAACAAAAAACTCACATTAGCCACTGACAAAAATGTCTCATCCACTCCCATTATAACCACATCTTTTGATCTCTCCGCCATACCGGTATAACATCAGGCATTTTGTAATGTCAGGGTTTTATATTGGAGGAAAATAGTTCAATTTGTCCTTTTTACTGTATATCACCAGATGTGACATTTTACCATTGAATTACATGCTTGTCATTTCTTGGTTTCTTTGCCTGTTGTATAATGGGGCCCTGCCAGCCATTGGAATACATGTATGCAACTAATATGATGTAGGTGTGTTGGTATGGATGTGGAAGAGTGGTATCAGCTGAGAGATGTGTGTGTGTGTGTGTGTTGTGTGTGTGTGTGTGTGTGTGTGTGTGTGTGTGTGTGTGTGTGTGTGTGTGTGTGTGTGTGTGTGTATGTGTGTGTGTGTGTGTGTGTGTGTGTGTGTGTATGGATGTACAGTGTGTGTGTACAGAGACAACAATATACAGTAGATTTGGTTTACAGCAAGTCGCAGTTTTCGCCTCATATCTTTCTCTCTCTCTCTCTTTTTCTCTCACTCCCTCATTCCCAAACTCATACACACTCTTACCTCTTAAAAATTCTTATACATTATGTGTGTGAGTGATTGTGTGTGAGAATGAGACAGGAGTAAGTGTGCTCTCATGAAGTTTTGTTTTTCATTTGTGCTGTTTCATGTGTCTTTGAGGTAAACAGATGTATGATCTTGACCCAGCTTGACCTCGATGTTTTGAATTGTTTGAACTTCAAAGTCCTTTGATAATGTCAAACAGACATACACAGTGATACATACATTCCTTGAAGTAAATAAAAACATCTGGGTGCAAAGCCAAAGCTTCAAATATGTGTAGTTTGGCTGGATGGTCATTTCATTCCTGTGATACGCAACAACCAGTAAGATGAAGAGGAGCTTCTCTGTGGGACAAGAGGTCTCATGCAGCCCGTAACTTCAGCTGCAGGACTCATCCTCTGAAACAGAAACACCCTGAGAAGGAGAATCTGGTGTGGATCTGAACTGTGCTTGAAAGGAGTCAGCACAAGGATAAAACACTTTTTTGCCAAACATGAGAAGGAGAATCTGATGTGGAGTTTGTAGTGGAGTCTGATCCTTCTTCGTCTGACCCTTCCCCTGAAAGTGGAGAGGACACAGAGGATCCCATCTCGTAGCTGCGCTACATTCCTCTGCACTATCCTATCCGGAGGATCGTGTCCATCGTGGCAGTGTGTGGACATCAAAACATTTTCAAATCTGGTTTCCCTCTCACGAGGAAATGCCGCGCTATATTCCTGCTGCCAGAGGTTTGGTTTCAGGGCCCACGCGTTATGCCATTACGAGTGGCATAAATAAGAATTCATGACGTGGAATCCTTCTTTGATTTATTCTTTACCCCTGAGATCATCAGCAGTATTGTCGACATGACACACCTGCATGGGGGTCGTTCAGTGGCAAACTGGAGGGATGTTGATGCCACAGATGTTTGAGCAAACATTGGATAGGATAGTGCAGAGGAATGTAGCGCAGCTACGGGATGGGATCCTCTGTGTCCTCTCCACTTTCAGGGGAAGGGTCGGACGAAGAACGATCAGACTCCACCGCAAACATCTGATTATTTCTCTAAGCATGGCTTCACGTGGCAGCGCAACGAATATTCTTGTTACTCCTGTGGCAATCTCTGGTGCTATCATCCCCTTTGTGGTGTGATTGAGGAGGAGATCACTAAGCACTTTAGTGAACATCAGGCTTTTTCCATCTAAATGGTTTTGTAGTCTTTCATACATCTCAACCTCATCACCATCTTGTTGTTCCTCAGCAGTTCCTCAGCAGCTCCTCTGCAGCTCCTCAACCTCCTCAGCAAAGGACCTCATTGATTCCTCTGTATCAACGTGGGATTCGGGGCAGAATTGTTCCTTCTTCTCTGGCCCCATCTGATAAATGAACTGTTTGGCAAACTGTTTGGCAAAAAAGTGTTTTATCCTTGTGCTGACTCCTTTCAAGCACAGTTCAGGCAGATCCACACCAGACTCTCCTTCTCAGGGTGTTTCTGTTTCAGAGGATGAGTCCTGCAGCTGAAGTTACGGGCTGCATGAGACCTCTTGTCCCACAGAGAAGCTCCTCTTCATCTTACTGCTTGTTGCGTATCACAGGAATTAAATGACCAGCCAGCCAAACTACACATATTTGAAGCTTTGGCTTTGTAGCCAGGTGTTTTTATTTACTTCAAGGAGTATATGTATCGCTGTCTATGTCTGTTTGCTAAAGAGACATTATCAAAGGACTTTGAAGTTCCAAACAATTCAAAACATCGAGGTCAAGCTGGGTCAAGATCATACATCCGTTTACCTCAAAGACACATGAAACAGCACAAATGAAAAACAAAATGCCATGAGAGCACACTTACTCCTGTCTCATTCTCACACACAATCACTCACACACATACAAGGTATAAGGAGGTTTAATATGTAAGAGTGTGTATGAGTTTGGGAATGAGGGAGTGAGAGAAAGAGAGAGAGAGAGAGAAAGAAAGAAAGATATGAGGCGAAAACTGCGACTTGCTGTAAACCAAATCTACTGTATATTGTTGTCTGTGCACACACTGTACACACACACACACACACACACATTTCTCAGCTGATACCACTCTTCCACATCCATACCAACACACCTACATCATATTAGTTGCATACATGTATTCCAATGGCTGGCAGGGCCCCATTATACAACAGGCAAATAAACCAAGAAATGACAAGCATGTAATTCAATGGTAAAATGTCACATCTGGTGATATAGAGTAAAAAGGACAAATTGAACTATTTTCCTCCAATATAAAACCCTGACATTACAAAATGCATGATTTTATACCGGTATGGCGGAGAGATCAAAAGATGTGGTTATAATGGGAGTGGACGGGACATTTTTGTCCGCGAGTGGCTAATGTGTGACTTTTGTTTAATCTGATTCTGTGCAAAAACTAATTATCCACCAAAATCAATGTTGTTGCTAATCTTTGACATATCCAAGACTGTGGTAAGAAAAAAAGCCGACCCCCAACATTAATTATATGGAAAATAACTGCCTTTTTGTGCATGTTTTTCATAGAAAACGCAAATTCGTGGTTTCAAACTGGCAGTTAAAGGGTTAAAATCCTGAACATAAGTTAACATTTGGTATTTTTGATCAGGACTGAAGTTGATTGAAAGATTTAACCCCAATAAGTTTTAAAAAATAGTAATCTGTTGTCATTTTAGAGCAGTTTTTGGAAGTGGACATTTTTGTCCCGAATGACTAATTTGTAACTTTTTTGTTCAATCTGATTTTGTGCAAAAACTAATAATGCAAAAAAATCCATTTTGTTGCTAATCTTTGACATATCCAAGACTGTTATAAAAAAAAGAGCCAGTCCCCAGATATGTATTTTTTGGAAAATAACACATTTTCTCTGTTTTCATCATGAAAAAAACCAGCGGTTTCATGTATTCAAAATGGCATTTAAAGGGTTAAAATCCTGAAGATGATTACATTTTTGGTATTTTCTATTAGGGCGGAAGTTGCTTTAAAGATTGAACCCAAAAAGTTGTGAAAAAAAACTTTTAATATAATGTTTTTATCAAAGTCTTTTGCAGTGGACATTTGTCTCGAATGACTAATTTAAGTAGTCCAATCGAATGATACCGGAGGGATACCAGCTTTTTGATTTAAAGGTGACCTATTGTTACGTTCCCTCCTAACTAGGGGTACAAAGGGAAGTAACAAAACACCAAAATAACCGGGTGAGAGAAAAAGGAGAGGAAACTGTCGACTGAAGCCACAAAGTGATGTTTTAATGGACAAAAGAAAAGGGCTCACCAGCCAACTTGCAAAGCAAACTAAAATAAACAATACACGAAAAGGTAAACTGGAGCACATCTAACAATTCACAAGAACACAGGCCTCACACAGAGACATGATGCACACATGCAGCCAGAAGAGAAGGAGAGAGCGACTGCAGCCTTCCTCAGGTCCTTTATGGAGGCCCTGATTGAGGATTGGAGCACCTGGGGAGAGGCTGCACCTGGGGAATCAGAGAGAGAAAAAGACACACACCCACACAAACACTACTGCACATAACACCCCCCCCCATAAAACCAAACAAGTGTTTGGCCACAGTTACCAAAACACACATTACATAGTTACTTTTGAATGCTTGGAAGCTGCCACCTGCTCCTTCCAAGCCACACACTCCGCCACTAAATGACCTGGGTCAAGACAAGAGAAACACAATCTCTTAGTGTCGGGACCTGGGAGAGAAACAGAATGAGCATGTGTGACACGTCTGTTACGAGCCCTACAGTGAGGATAATTACTCGGTGGATACACTTTACCTCCGGCTATATCATTACCCATTATGACATCCACACCGTCGACAGGAAATTTGGGGAGCACAGCAACTGGAAAGAAACCAGTAGCCAGTTCAGACTGGACATGGACATTGTGAAGATGTGCGGGCACAAAACCCATTTCAATACCTCTCACCACCATATTCGCATCACAGGCAGACTCAGCACTCAGGGGCAGGGCACCGGCAAGGATGAATGACTGTGAGCCACCACTGTCTCGCAACACCGTGACCTGCCGCTGGTCCTCCACCCTTCCTGACAGAGAGACAAAGGCAGTAGAGATGAACGGTTTCAAACACTCATCAGGCCCTTTGCTAACAGTGGCCCGTCCACTAGGACACACTGCTGTAACCAAACCCACCCCTTCTGGGTGCTTGCCGTCCGCTGTCTGCTTTCTCTTCCAAGCTGCACAGTCTGCTATCACATGACCTGGGTCAAGACAAAAAAAACAAGCTCTGTCTAGCCTGGGATTCAACACTCGAACACTGGCACAGGGAACGTAATTGTCAGGATCTCTACGATAAGTGTCCTGCTGAGGAGGATCACGCTGAAAAAAAACGCTCTTGTGTATCAGTGCAAATTCGTCTGCCAGAGAGGCAGCCTGCTGAAGGGTAGTTAATTTCTGCTCGTTCAGATAGACTACCGTACGCTCCGGTACACAGTTTTTAAACTCCTCCAACATCACCAGCTCACACACTGAGGCAATGTCGTCAGCATTACAAGCTCTACACCACCTGTCAAAGAGGACTTTCTTCTCCCTCGCAAAGTCCACATACGTCTGGCCAGGAGTTTTCTCCAGGCCGCGAAAACGCTGCCTGTAGGCCTCAGGCACCAGCTCATATGCCCTGAGAACAGAACCTTTAACATTCTCATACACCAAACTGTCCTAGACAGAAAGAGAAGAGCAAGCCTCCTGAGCCTTGCCGACTAGCTTGCACTGTACAAGTATGGCCCACACATCTTCTGGCCAGCGCAGAGCAGCAGCAATGCGCTCAAATACACCAAAATAGGTTTCCACTTCTGATCCACGAAACACAGGGACCAAAGAAATATGTCTAGTCACGTCGAAGGAGGCAGCAGGACCAGAGTGTGTAACAGCAGAATCACCCACCACAGCTGCTTGGAGCTCTAGCTAACGCATCCGGACAGCAGTGTCTGCCTCCAACTTCATGATCTCCAGCTCCCTCCTGAGCTGAAAATCCCCATCACGCTCCTCCTTCTCCCACTGGAGACGGACCACACGTACTTTCATTCTGGCATCTAACCTAGAGCCTGTAAAAGAGGACTGGGCAGAAAGCGGGTCAAAGTGAGGCATGGTAAAGGGCTTTTCCTGTGCACTAGCACTCCGAATACCAGGAGCATCAACGTGGCCTTCACTAGGAGGTACTGCTGCAACAGCCCCGGCCACCGTGCCAGGAGATTCCACTGAATCAGGCAGACTCAAAACCCCCTGCTCAACTAGCCCATATACCAAAGTAGCCTTGAGATCACTTTTAGAGAGAGAAGTGGAGACAAAAACATTATAGTGGTCAGCAATTAACCGCAAATCAACCTTCCTACAGCCGTCTAGCTGATAGTAGGATTGGCCACAAACTGCTCCAAAACAAAAACCATTCTGAATCACAGCTAATTAGAAGATTTAAAAAATAAATAAAAATCCTACCACTAATGCCTCACAAACATTGACGTCAGTCTTCCAAATAACGAACTTCCCCAGATCCTGCCTACCACGACTTACCTAACTATCTTCTGGAGCGTGCCGGGCTCGAGGCGACTTTAAAAAGGCAAACATCAGCAGCCGAAACCCTGAAACGCTTGCCCCCAACAGGGAACAAATCCCCACCCAGGATTACCCCGAAAATATAAAAAAGGCCAAATAATAAATGAGTGCCTGAAGGAAGGACTGATTCAACCCAGCTAGACACTCCCCTATCTAAACTGAGGAAGCTGTTCAACAGTAAGAGACTTCACAGCCAATGCTACACTTACTGCTCACCACCAAACACAATATCAACACTGTACAACAAACAATCAAGTACTCACTCTTTGTCTCAAAGACCGGACGAGCCCCCATTTTTTACGTTCCCTCCTAACTAGGGGTACAAAGGGAAGTAACAAAACACCAAAATAACCGGGCGAGAGAAAAAGGAGGAAACTGTGTACTGAAGCCACAAAGTGATGTTTTAATGGACAAAAGAAAAAGGGCTCACCAGCCAACTTGCAAAGCAAACTAAAATAAACAACACACGAAAAGGTAAACTGGAGCACATCTAACAATTCACAAGAACACAGGCCTCACACAGAGACATGATGCACACATGCAGCCAGAGGAGAAGGAGAGAGCGACTGTTCTTCTTCTTTAGTGTTTATTGGCGGTTGGCAAACCAACTTTTAGGTGCATTACCGCCACCAACTGGACTGGAGTGTGGACAAGAGACTATGCAGAAAACAATAAACAAAAGAAACAAAACAAAGAACCAAAACTCTAGATTATTTTAAATTTATCAATTTCTCTTAGAAACGTAATAATCTCTCAATATATATTGCCTGATTTTTTCCCTAACAGCCCTGATAGCGACAAGTCATGGAATGTTGCTTTCTTGAGTGTCTGGAAAAGCAGAGTACTATATTTCCTGCAAAGCAGTAAAACATGCTCAACAGTTTCTGGCTGGCTGCAGTGTATACACTTTCCGGTTGGATGCTTTCCTATTATACTTAATGTATGATTGAGACCTGTATGACCTATTCTCATCCGAGAAATTACATTTTCCTCCCTTCTTTTAAACCCTACCTTCCTTCCATCCCCCACATACCTTTGAATTTTATAAAGATGTCTTCCTGTATCACTAAGTAAGATCCCAATGTTCTTGCCATGTTGTTTGTGCATATTTCTGTATGAATGTTTTAACCTCTGCTTTGCTGAGTGGAACTTCTATGTGTATGTTCATAATTCTGAGTGTTTGTTTGGCCAGAATATCCACCTGTTCATTACCCTCCACACCAACATGAGCAGGAACCCAGATGAAATGAGTTGCTATGCCTTTGTTTTGCATTTTATATAAAATCAGAAATATTTCATTTATTATGTCCGTTCTAAATGAAGATCTGCCTGATCATATACTTGATAATGCTGAAAAGCTGTCAGATGCAATTATACTATTATGTATTTATTTCTCCTCTATCCATTTCAATGGCAACACCAATGCCAACAACTCTGTGGTGTATACTGACACATGGTCTGTTACCCTTTTCTTTATATGTGTATTACTCACTGGGATATAAACTGCTGCCCCTGCCCTCCCCTGCCCTCCCCTGCCCCTATCTCTGGATCTTTGGAGCCATCTGTAAATATGGTTGTTGAGTCTGAGTGATATCTTTCAAAAATAATTCTGGACTATGCGCCATACTGGTAGTTCTGTCTTTTCCTTGGCATTGGGAATAACCAGGGTGGAATGGATGAGATTGGAACTGTGGGGCAATACTGTATTTGATTCAAACCTAAACTTGCTGCTTTAACATCGCCAATCCATCCAAAACTTGTTAAATGTGACTCATTGTGCTCCCAGCAATCTTGCAAGATACTTTTTGCAGGATGACTATCACTACGCCCCTGAAGGTTTACCCAGTATGCCAACATTAACTTCACTCTTCTTATCCTTAAAGGCATTTCTCCCATTTCCACCTGTATTGTTGATACTGGAGATGTTTTAAAAGCTCCACTACATATTCTCAGGGCCTGAGCTTGTAGGACATCCAGCTTTTTAAGGTTTGATTCTGCTGCTGCCATGAACGCTACACACCCATAATCAAATACAGGTCTCATGAGTGCCCAATATATATTCAGAAGTGATGACCTACTCGCTCCCCACTCCTGTCCCGCCAAACAACAAAGTACATTGTTGACCTTTTCCTATACGATTGCTCCATGTTAACTTTCCGTCAAACCAAACACCAAGAAATCTTATTGTATTAACCTGTTCAAGAGGTTGCTCATACAATTTTAACGATATAGGAGCAATGTTATGCCGTTTTGTAAAACAAATGACCTGCATCTTAGCTACTGACGGTTTGAATATCCATTTATTTGTCCATTTCTCCACTTCAATTATTGCAGCTTGTATTCCCTTTCCAACATGTGCTACATTGCGGCCTTTTGCCCACAAAGCCCCATCATCTGCATACAAAGATTTTCCCATACTTGGATGAACTTGATTAAAGATGTCATGTATCATTATATTGAACAGCAACGGACTACATACCTTGCGGAGTACCATTTTCCACAGCATAAACACTTGAATATTCTGCACCTACTCTTACTTGTATTTTTCTGTCCAGTAAAAAATTCATAACCCAATTATATGCTTTACCACCAATTCCCAATGATTTTAACTTGATTAGTAGTCCTTCCTTCCAGAGCATGTCATAAGCCTTTTCAATATCAAAGAAGACTGCAATCACTACTTCCTTATTGGTCTGTGCTTTCCTGATGTCTGATTCTAAGCACAATATAGAATCCATTGTATTCCGACCCCTACGGAACCCACTTTAATATGGGGACAACAGAGCTTTACTTTCTAAGATATATGTTAACCTTTCTGTAACCATTCTCTCCATGATTTTGCATAAATGAGATGTCAGGGCAATAGGCCTGTAGCTAGATGGATCTGAAGGGTCTTTCCCTGGCTTTAGGATGGGCACTATTATCTCTTGTTTCCACTCTGAAGGAAGTTGGCCAGAATCCCACACCCTATTAAACAACCTTAACACAATGACTAGAGTGTTATCTGTCATGTGTTCCAACATTTTGTAACAAACACCATCTTTCCCAGGAGTGGTTTGACGAGCACTAATAATTGCTCTTCTCAACTCAAACATACTAAAATGCAGGTCCAACTGATCCCCTAACACTTCTACTCTATCCAATATGCTAGGGTTTTCCATTAGTGTATTATGTCTGCACTGCCTGGCTTCTTCTGTAAGGTTCTGAACTATGAACTTTCCTAAATGTTTGAGCTAGAAGTTCCGCCTTTCCTAAGTTTGTGTCCCCTCTGCTCAAAACTGGCAACTCATAATTCCTTCGAATTCCCCCCATTCTCCTAATCATGCCCCAAACATCTGCAAGCTGTACTTCTCTTCCAATACTATTGCAATATTGCCTCCAAAAAGTGCGTTTTTGCATTCTTATTGTTCTCCTCACTATAGCCTGGGCCCTTTTATACTGATTCAAAGCTTCCTGAGAATGGAGTTTTTTGAGTTGCCTGAATGCTTTATTTCTGTCTTTAATGGATTTGCTACATTCACCATTCCACCATGGTACACTCTTGGTGCGCCTAACTCCTGCAATTTCCGGAATTGTTTCTTTAGCTGAATGAATGATAACCTTAACCAGCTCATCATTGCATTTATTTATATCATCATAATTTTCCTCTGGAAGTGTTTTACATCTATTCATACTTACAAGGCATCCCAATTAGCCTTTCCCAATTTCCATCTAGGAATTTTCTTTACCTTTTCAAACCTTATGTTGGTCCCAACTTTAATCATTACCGGATAATGATCGCTGCCCACTGTAGTATGCTTTACCACATTCCATGTACTTATACCTGCTATTGCTCTAGATACAAATGTCAGATCGACTACTGTTTCTATATTCTTCGTGCAATTATATCGTGTTCCTTCTCCAGTGTTAATGCACACTAGCCCGTGGTCATCTATAAATTCCTCAACTACTGCACCATTTGCATCTGTGCTACTGCATCCCCATAGCGAGTTATGAGAATTAAAATCCCCACACCATATTACTTTGTCTTGCAGTGAACCCCCAGCATCCTCTAATATACTTTGATCTAATTTCCCACATGGATTATAATAATTTACTATATCTATAGGTCCTCTATCATTGCATACCCTTATAACTATTGCTTCATGATCTGTACTTACATGCATAACTTTATAACTTATACCACTCTGTATGAATGTTGCAACTCCTCCCCCTCTGCCAGAGTCCCTATCTCTTCTAACTGCAGTATATCCCTTCACAATAAAATCCAGTTGTGGTTTCAGCCATGTTTCCTGAATACAAAGTACATTAGGTTTCTCTCGCAGGTTGTCAATATATTTTTTGAACTCTTGTCCATTTGCAATTAAACTTCTAGCATTCCACTGCAGTACAATTAACACCATCAGGATGATCCAGTCCATGTCTGAGGTTATTGGACGTCATCATTTAGGATATCTTTCACATGTCCCCAGTGCATCCCTTTCACATCAAGGTACTTTTCAGCTGATTTGACAATTATTTTTGATTCTTTCATTCCGGCTTGTAGTCTGCACTGAACAGTTGATAATCTCTGCCATAAACAGTACACACTCTCTTTTACTTACTATCAGAGTGTCCTCCTTCAACTTAACACAGTTTTGGACTTTTCCTGTTTCTTTGCTCTTATTGTTGTTTCCCCATTTTAACCTGCGTTCCTCCTGAAACTGTCTTTGCTGCCTCTGCATAGCTAACTCCCTGCGTCACCCTGACTCGCTGCACCTCTTCTGCTTTCTTGCTAACCTCACATCCCCGGTACGCTGAGCTATGCTCCCCTCCGCAATTGCAACATTTCAGCTTTGCCCCTTCTTCACATTTTCCGTATTCATGATCTCCACCACATCTGCCACACCTTTGTTTTCCCTTGCACACTGCCGCCACATGTCCAAATCTCTGACATTTAAAACATCTTAGTGGTGGTGGAACATACGGTCTCACATCATAACACATATATCCAATAAGTCTTTTAATTTTCTTAAAGACTGTGACTCTAAAAGGCAAGTTTGTGATTTTAACACTTATTTACTGACACTAGGCAGATTTTGGCTTTTTTCGCTCGCCAAGATACTTTTGTGATACACTTTTATGTACGACCATTTTACAACTGGTAGAATGTCAATTACTTTGTAACAAATGTATTTTCTTAAAGACTGTGACTCTAAAAAGGTACTCACTTTGATCTATGCAACACTTTACAACTGGTAGAATGTCATTTACTTTGTAGGGAATTTGGTTTCTTTAATGGCAGTTTATTTTTATTTTAACACTTGTTCAGTTAAATAATGTAGGTTTCTTTTTCTGATAACCTTACATATTTTAGTTATTTTCTGTTACCAAGATACTTTTGTGATACACACATAGAATGTCATTTACTTTGTAACAAATGTATTTTCTTAAAGACTGTGACTCTAAAAAGGCACGTTTGTGTTTTTAACACTTTTGTACTGGCACTAGGCAGATTTTGTTTTTTCTCTCGTTGTTTTTCTCTTACTTGTGGATACAGTTTTACGTTGGTCAACTTTACAACTGGTAGAAAGTTAAGTACTTTTTCTGAACAGATCTTCTTAAAGAATCAAACTCTAAATGGAAAGTTTGTGATTTTAACACTGTTTCGATGAAACAATGCAGTTTTTGATAACTTGACTTGACTAACATTACTTTTTTAAATATATGTTTTTTAGATGACTTTACTGATTTTTGCTTTTTTTTCTGCTACCAAGATACTTTTTAGATACAGTTTGTTGTCTGAACACTTTACAACTGGTAGAATGTCAGTCACTGTGTAACACTTTTATTTTCTTAAAGACTGTGACTCTAAAAGGCAAGTTTGTGATTTTAACACTAGGCAGATTTTGGCTTTTTTCTCTTTTCTCGTGTTACTAAGATACTTTTAGATACACTTTGATGTATGCAACACTTAACAACTGGTAGAATATGAAGTACTTTGTAAGGAATATGGTTTCTTTTAATGGACTAGGCAGATTTTGGCTTTTTTCTCTTGCCAAGATACTTTTAGACACACTTTGAGGTATGCAAAACCTTAAAACTAGAAAATGAAGTACATTGTCTGATTAGATTTGTTCTTAAAGACTGTTTCTCTAAAAGGTAAGTTTGTGATTTTAACACTTTTTACTGACACTCTGCAGATTTGTGTGTAATTCTCTCACAAAGGAACAGTAAGATACATGTTTTATGTATGCAAAACCTTAAACATTTTTGAAAATGAAATACTTTGAATACATTTTGTTTAAAGGCACTTTTGATTTTAACGCTATTTCAGTGGAAAAATCCAGTTTTGTTGACATCAATGCTTTTTTCTCTTTTCTTGTGTTACTAAGATACTTTTAGACACACTTTCATGTATGCAACACTTTACAACTGGTAGAATAAGAAGTACTTTGTAAGGAATTCGGTTTCTTTTAATGGACGTTTTTTAAACAGTTGTTCAGTTAAACAATGTGGGTTTTTCTGATAACCTTACATATTTTAGTTATTTTCTGCTACCAAGATACTTTTAGATACCCTTTGATGTATGCAACAATTAACAAAGGGTATAATATGAAGTACTTTCTAAGGAATGGGGTTTTCTTTAATGGATGCAAAACTTTATAACTGGGTAAAATATTCATTAATTTGTAATGAATTGAGTTTCTTTTTTTTTAAATTTTCAACATACTTCTTTTTTTTCCGACAAACTATATTTTTGACTTTTTCTGTAAAATAATGACAAACTATTACTTATTCTTAAATTTGACGTCTTGGTTGGAAATGATAGATGAAAAAGCTACAAAGCTTAAAGAACTTTTTAAAAACTCTCAATTCTACAGAAGACTCCCCCCATTCAATGCAATAAGTCCCACCCTCCACTCAGCAAATCATCTAAAATGAAGGACCCCACTAAGACGACTGTTGAAAACTAGCCATGGATCTGAGAAAAACCAAGTCTCCCCCCGCGAGTTGCCGCCAGGAACAGACTCCTGGACTAACATCATCACCACCATTTTGGACACCCAAATCTTGCAGTACTACTGCTGCTGATGTTACTCCTGGGGCCAAGACCATACTTGCCAACCCTCCCGATTTTCGCGGAGACTCCCGATTTCATAGCCCTCTCCCGGTTTCCTCCCGGGGTCATATTTCTCCCGCATTTCTCCCGATTTCTGACAAAATCAGATTTACTCAGGACTGTTTCCACTCTGACTTTAATACAGTTACACCATTGTTTGGTTTTCATGGTCGCACCTCTCTTTAGCAGCGCGCGCAACTGAAAGTCTGATAGGGTGAGGAAGATAGTCACAGAAAACTGAACAAATTGCTCACTCCTTTCCTGTAAAATACAGGTCCAGCCCACACATATGCTCCATCAAGGACGGTGCTACAGGCAGCAAGGCAGTGCACTTACAACTACAATGAGCATGAGCATTAATCTAATACAGCTCCGGCGATCCACTAGCACCCCCCCCCCTCCCGGTGGTTTTGAAATGCTCCCGATTTCTGAGGTCTCAAGGTTGGCAAGTATGGCCAAGACGTCTCTGTTTATGGACACAGTGAAATCGGAGTTGGTTCATATTCTGTAGAGGGTGCTGTATCGGTACAGAGAAGAAATCTGCAACGGATGCCGAGTCAGTCACCCCGGCCAGAGGCAACACGATTGTCTGAATGACATGCCCAATTTTTTCTTGAGAAACAATTACAACGCTTTAATGAAAAGACTTTGGCTCGCCGACTTCATTACTGTGATTGACCAGAATCTTATTGATAAAGGCATTTGCGAGGATAAACGGAGGATCCGAGGCGCTTCGGAGGCTTTTCTGCACAATCTTAAAAACGGCAGACGCCTCAAGGAGAGACTTGAAAAGATCCTTGCCGAGTTGATGAAGAAGAAGAAGAAGAAAGAAGAAGAAGAGAAGAAGAAGAGAAGAAGAAGAAGAAGAGAATAAGAAAAGAAGAAGAAGAAGAAGAAGAAGAAGAAGAAGAAGAAGAAGAAGAAGAAGAAGAAGAAGAAGAAGAAGACTAATAACCAGCCGTGGGATTTTTTTTTTTTTTCGATACTTTGACTTTTCTTTAAAGTAAAATAAAAATGGGGAACTACTATGCAAAACGCTCTGTATATATTGATCAGAATGTAGTCAATACCCTTTTAATAAGTGTGGTGATGAGGACGATTGAAAACAGAATGAGTAGTGACCCCCGTGTAAACAGAATGGCTGAAGTTTGTAAACTGGAAGACATTTTGGATATCGTTCGTTCTGGCAGTACTATTCCGGGTCATTGGGAAATGATTGTAAACGAAACATTTAAAGTGGTCCTGCAATCTTCATTTTCCGAAACATTCTGTAATATTAACGAAGAAATGAAACAAACATCAAAAGTGTATCATGTGCTCTCATTGTATGCTCTGTTTGTAGATGTAATGCATCTTTGTGTCAAAAACAGCATACACATTTTGACTGAAGTGAAAAAACTCCATCATGATATTTCCAGTAATCAGGGGAATTCTAAGCTGGAGACGGTCCTGGGGATGTTACAATCAGTATAACTATTGATTTTGTGTGTGAAAAAATAAAAATGTAAATAGGACATTTTAAAAAAATTTAAAAAGCGTTTTTTACATTTAAAAACTGTTGTCTTCATTATAGCAAGGGGAGCGTGTCTGATAAATGTGTATTACAGTCCTTCACATGCACTGTTGTCTTCATTAAAACAAGGGGAGGATAACAGGGAAGATGTATGATAAATGTGTATTGAAATGTGGGGTAGTATACCCCCACAGAAACACAGAAAACACTGAAAACACAGAACCACAGAAACACGTAAACACAGAAGAAACACAAAAACACAATAAAACACTTGAAACACAGAAACACAGAAAACACTGAAAAAACAAAAAAAACAGGCTTGTGTGCTAGTAGTGGTTTTTACTTTCAAAATATTTGTATTAATTTTCTTGTTCAACACAGAAAATCCCACAAATTGGCCAAAACAGTGTCACAATGCAGTGAGTTGTGCAAACATGTAGCATTACATAGAAAATGTGAAGACATTTTATAGACAAAAAAAACCCATCAGCAAAGTTATTGTGAACAATGGCCCATCCCTCCCCATCCCTCCCCGTTCCAGTGGATGATCAAACTAATTATATAGCACATTGTCCAGAGTAGAGAATATAATTACTATATGTTATTGTATATTAAAATGGAGTCACACTGTTCTCATGTCAAGGGCCAAATAAGTTACTTTGGTCTTATTAAAGTAAGCCAAGAAGGGACCCCAGGTCTTATTGAATTTCTCATCAGAGCCTCTGATTGAGAAGCGCAGCTTCTCTAAGTTAAGGCAGGACATTATGTCCCGAAGCCATTGATTGCATGTGGGCGGGGCAGCGTCCTTCCATTTAAGTAGAATTGCACGTCTGGCCAGAAGCAAGGAAAAGGCAATCATGCGGCGTTCCGAGGGTGTCAAGTGCAGCACACCTACAGTGGTTGTACCAAACATAGCCACCAGGGGGTCCGGGTCTAGTTTTTGATTTAGGATGTTAGACAAGGTAAGGAAAACGTCTACCCAGAATTCCTGTAGGCGGGGGCATAGCCAGTACATATGAAAGAGGGTAGCAACATTGTTTTTACATTTATCGCAAGTAGGGTTCACATCTGGGAAGAAGCTGGACAATTTAGCCTTTGAAAAATGCGCCCTGTGTACTATCTTAAACTGTATAAGGCAGTGTCTTGCACAGAGTGAAGATTTATGAATTGATGTGAGGATTGTGTCCCATAGGTCATCATCCAGGGACTGCCCCAGGTCATGTTCCCAAGCCAGCTTAATACTGACCAAGGGTGCCTGAATCAACATGGAGATGTTTCTGTATAAGGTTGACATAGCCTTTTGAGACATTGGGTTAAAGGAGAGGAACATATGAACAGGGTTACTATCCGGTTCCTTAGGAAAACACGGCAAGACAGAACGCACATAGTGCCTAGCCTGTAGATATCGAAAGAAATGTGTCTTAGGTAGATTGTATTTCTCTGAAAGTTGGTCGAAAGACATGAAATTACCATTTGTAAACATATCCTTAAATTGCCTTCCCTGATGCTGCACTTTTTCATGGTGATGCCTTATAAGGAAAGTTGTGACATGATGACCTCCTGGGATGATGAGTGGTTTACTTTCTCTTACCTCAAATCCTGACTGATTAAGGCGCCCACCAACTCGGAGCAGGCCATTGCTGTCAATAGTGGGTTTTAGCTTCAGGAGTGAACTGTGAGATGGGAGGTCCCGTTTTGCAGTGATGCATTTTAACTCCTTTGAATATACACCATGCTGTATGTCTCTTAAGATGATATTCTCGGCTCTTTCAAGGGAATCCTTGGTTTTGACTTGATTACAGACGTGCCAGCCGACACAGTCACCGAAGTCTGCTGCATGGGTGAAGCAGTGAGCAATGTGATGCAGATGAACTACTGCTTTGACGAGGACCTTCCAGTTGGAGAATCGCTCCCACCGCTTTGAGCCTATGCTTTTTTCAGAGATGACGGTGGTGAGGACGTTTACATCAGGGCGGACATCCACATCTGAGCCTGGGTCGATTAGGTCGAACACGGCATGCTCTTCTGGGAGCTGCTTGGGCTGAAGACGGAGGAAAGCAGGACCTGCAAGCCACGTGGTGCTGCTGAGCTTTGAGGCAGCGACGGAACGTGAGCCATGGTCTGCAGGGTTCTGTTCGGTCGGCACGTAATGCCATTGTTCAGGTTAGGTGGACTGTCTGATGCGCTGTACTCTATTGTTCACGAAGACGTAGAAGCGTTTTGACTGATTGTGAATATAGCCCAACACAACCTTGCTGTCTGTGAAAAACCTGATTGAGTCGGGTCGCAGGTCTATCTCTTCCAAGATGAATTCTGCAATCTCAGTGGCTAAGACGGTGCCGCATAGCTCCAATCTGGGAATTGTTAGTTCAGGCTGCGGGGCCAGCTTTGCCTTGCCAAGTATGAACCCTACTTCAGTGTGCCCATCATGATCGGTGACCCCTAGGTAGGCAACAGCTGAGATGGCTTTAACTGAAGCATCTGATAACACGCACAACTCCGTGTGGAGGGCTTTGGAGGGGGCCGTGGTTGAGTATGTGTGTGGGACATGTAGTTCCTGTAGATCTTGGAGTGAGTTTCGCCATTTTATCCACTCGTCACGCATGCTCTCAGGAAGAGGAAGATCCCATTCACTGGCTTTACTTGAGAGCTCTCTGAGGAGCAGTCGTCCCTTGATCGTTACAGGTGCCAGGAAGCCCAAAGGGTTGAAGAGACTGTTTACAGTTGAAAGCACACCTCTTTGTTTGTATGGCTTCTCAATCTCGGGAACGTGAAACATGAATGAGTCCGTCATGATGTTCCATATTACCCCAAGACTGCGTTGATCAGGCAAGTCGTCGACAGAGAGGTTGAGGTTCTGAATGTCCTTGGCCCGGTCCTCGGCTGGGAACGCATCCAGAACTCCAGCTCTGTTGGAGGCAATTTTGTGGAGCCTAAGGTTTGAGACTGCTAACATCTCTCGTGCCTGCTGAAGGACTCTTACCATTTCCTCCTCTGTTGGAAACGACTTCAGGGCATCGTCTACGTAGAATTCTCTCTCTACAAATCGTCGGATCTCGTTGCCGTACTCCCCAACTTCTTCGCGTGCCGCTCGTCTGAGCCCATACAGTAGGTAGCCACTGCCGGTGATGGGCTATTTCCAAAGACATGCACTCATTCTGTATTCGACAATCTCTTTGCTCATGTCGTTGTCACGATGCCAAAGGAAGCGTAGAAAATCTCTGGAGTCTTCACGCACCAGAAAGCAGTGAAACATTTGTTGGATGTCTGCTGTGACAGCCACAGAGTCTTTCCTGAATCTTATGAGGACACCTAACAGGCTGTTGTTCAGATCTGGTCCAGAGAGCAGCACGTCGTTTAGGGAGACTCCATCAAACTGAGCACTGGAGTCGAATACAACTCGTATTTGGCCTGGTTTTCGGGGGTGGTAGACTCTGAATGAGGGGAGGTACCAGCACTCCTTGCCTTGTAGAGGAGGTGCCAGCTCTGCATTGTGGTTATCTAAGATCTTCTGCATGAAAGCAACAAAGTCAGACTTCATCTCGGGACGTTTCTCCAAGGTGCGGCGTAGTGACTCGTAGCGGTTCATGGCGTACTCTCTGTTGTTGGGCAAGCGCCTGCGTGGGTTGCGAAACGGCAGTGGTGCGACCCAGCTGTTGGTAGAATCTTTGAAGAACTCGTTTTCCATTATACTGAGGAAAGATAGGTCATCCATCGAAGGTGCAAGTTTATTGTCGTCTTTAGTTTGACGAAAGACTGACTGGCCAAAGCTTTCACAGGTTATGCTGTGTGGTTGGTTTCTGTAGAGCGTGGTTGAGGAGCTGCTGCTGGTTTGAGGAGAAATTCTCCTTGACTTTAATGTGGTTCTCACATGGACTTAGATGGCTAGGCCTGCCTAGCCATCTCCCCAGTAGCAACATAATCTGAGCACCAGGATCAAGTGGTGGTATTTCCTGAGCTATAGCTTTCAGATGGTTGTGGTTGTGAGCAGCTGCAGGGGTAGGTATCTCATCTCGATTGTTTGGGACCATGTTGCACTCTATCAAAGTGGGTAGTGGAATGCTTGTCTTACAGTCTGCAGATTCTATAGTGAAGCCAGCTGCTCGCCTGCCTGATGTTTCAGCTACTCCGGAGCATGTTTTTAAAGTGTAAGGAGCTGTGGAGCCTTCTATGCTAAATGTCTCAAAAAACTCAGACCGTGCCAATGACCTATTGCTTTGGTCATCCAGTATGGCGTACATCGTCTTGCTCTCATCGCGGCTTCCGTTAGGGTAAACGTTCACGAGGCAAATTTTGGAGCATGATTTCTCGCTAAAACCTTTTCCACATACCTTTGTGCATTTTGATGTCACGTTAGGGTCGGGAGAGTCTTCCTCCTCCCCGCCATGCTGTGACGGAGGAGGAGATGGCTTGGAGTACCATTGAGGGGGGCCTGGATGGAGGGCAGCTGGATGCCTGTCGCTGTCGCATTCTGAGCATTTAATGTTCGCTTCACAGTTTCTTGCCACATGCTTAGTGGATGCACAACACTAGAAACAGATAAAATGCTGTTTTAGGAAACTCTTCCTGCTTTCCAGAGGCATTTCTCTGAATCCTCTACATTTTTTAAGTGGGTGGGGTTTGTGATGTATGGGGCATTGTTTATCTGGGTCTTCTATGTTTTTGCTCTGGCGGTCTGCAAAAGGAGAGGTGGATGAGGATGAGATATCTGTTTTATGAACAGAGACTGGTTTACTGTTACTCTCAAATCTGTGGTTTTTGTTTTGTGGCGTGAAAGTTGAGGGGAGATTAAAGCTGGGGTCGTTATGTGCTTGGGCTTCTGTGCGCACAAACTTTGTGAAAAAGGAAAAAGGGGGGTAAGCTACCTGAAATTCCCTTTTATAGCTAGATCCCCTCATCATCCATTTTTCCTGTAGTCCCCACGGCAGCTTCTGCACAATGGGGTTGACACCTCTTGCAGTATCAAGGTATGAGAGCCCTGGAAGGTAGCCATCTAGTTTTGAAGCTTCTAGCTCTGTCAGCAGATCACCTAACTCACGAAGCTTTTGGCTGTCTTTAGCCGTCACTTTTGTAAAAAGGGCGTTTTCTATAGCTTCTGGCGACCCATAGGTCTCCTCCAACCTCTCCCATATGAGGTCTAATCCAGCAGGAATATTTCTCACATTTACTGACTTAATACTCGGTGCCTGCTCTGCTGAATCCCTCCCAAGCCATTTAATTAACAGATCCAACTCTTCTCCAGCTGTGAGATCTAAGCTTTTGATGGTGTTGAGGAACGATGATTTCCAAGCTAAATAATTATCCGGCCGATCGTCGAACCTTGTAAACCCGGATGACACGAGCTGGCTGCGTGCCAGATATTTGGCGAGATCAAGTGAGGTGTCACTGGAGTAACATGTTGTAGAGGGCATGTTGTCGTTACAATGACTGGAGTAGTGTGGGAAGTTGATGTGACTTGTGGGATGATGCTGCAATTGGGTCTGTGGCTTAGGAATATATTGTCAGGGGGAACATCTTCTGGGTAGCTGGATAGTATGTGATACTCTGACGCTGGAGATTTTTCCGTTCTTTAAACTCATCAGACTGAATGCTTGGGGTTTGGAATATGAAATGGTAACATGGGGCTATTAGAAAGAGATAGAGCGAGGAGGTAAGCGAGAGAGACGAGGAGGAGACGAGATGACGAGAGAGAGAAGAGAGAGAGAGAGCAGAGAGATCTAGAGAGAGCGAGCGCGGCTATCGATAGAGATGAGACGAGATAGTACGATATCTATCAGCTATAGCTCTAGGTACGAGTATCTATATCTCTCTCTCTCTCTCTCTCTCTCTCTCTCTCTCCCTCTCTCTCTCTCTCGCTCTCTCTTTTACTGCATGTAGCTGTCCACTAGCACTTGTGTCTGTGTGCTGACTAACGTACTCTTCGGTGCGCTGTTTTGAATTGTGTGTTGGTAGCAAAGGTGGTCTATGCTCTATTTCTGATGGCCCCAGATTTGCTACTGCAGCCTCCATTACGGCTGCTTCAATTCAATTCAATTCAAAACCTTTATTTATCCAGGTAAAATCCCATTGAGATCAATGATCTCTTTTTCAAGGGAGACCTAGCAGCCTCTGCTTCGCCCTCTCTCTCCAGGGCATCTAGTGTGGCTTCTAGACGGGCCTTTTCTATCTTTAATTCTATTTATTTCCTTGCAAATGCAGCTCTTGCTTGTGCGGCTTCAGCGCGGGCTTTAGTGGCTGCCATACTTGCTCTTGACACATTTGATGACTTGGATGAAACAGACTGGTTACTGTGGTGAATATGTCTGCTCTACCTGCCGTGGATTTCTGCAGCTGTCGTGCTGGCCTCGTTGCCGTGGGTGACAATGCAGGAGGAATCCAGCATCCGGGAGATAGCACTTGCTTGAAGGTCTTCCTTTTCACTATACTGGCCTCGCCGAAATCTCCTTCTCGGTTAACCAGCGAGATAAACACTCTCACAAAGTAAAACTCAGGACCACGAGGTGATGTTTTGAAGCTTTACTAAGCAAGCAGTGTGAAACTGAAGGAATACAGAAACAAGAGCAATATTGTAAATATCAACTACATGACATAATAATTACGTATACTAGATATATATCCAAGACGGCATGAAATTAGGTCAGTGCCAAAGTACAGATGCAATGTTTAGGCTATATTGCATATACGGCAACTACAAAATGTCAGCTGGCATCAAATATCACAATAATGCACTCAAGGTAAAGATATATAATGTAGAAACATAAAAACTTACAGGAAATGCCTTCTCAAGGGCTATGAATGATGGATGGCACAGGATGAACAGACGTCACCTTAGCTGGAGCACACATGCTATTCTGAAATGTCTCAGGCTAACTTCCTGTCACATGGGAACTAAAAATAACTGCTTCATGCAGTACGGGAAGTCACCAGAAGGAGTCACTATAACACACAAAATATTTGGCGGAGCCAGAACAATGGCGACAGATCCCTCGCCATGAAACACTGTGTTGTCCTAACTCAATGGAAAAACGTCCAAACGACACCAGATTTCAGATGATGGCTAATGGTCCATGGGCCCTCCACAGCTCCACGCCAATTATGGGATGCCATCATATGCCGTTTCCATGGCAACGCGTCCCTCGCCATAAAACACAATGTTGTCTTAAGTCAATGGAAAATGGTCCAAACGGCACCAGACTTCAGATGACAGTTAATGGTCCGGCCCTCAACACCTCAATATGACAATAGTGAGTTTTCCTCAAAAGCTGTTGCTATGGCAACCAGAGGTCGCGTTAACCGAATATCTTCCGTCAATGACGGATTTTTTCTAACAATGACGGAAAAATCTGAAAGCAGTCCGTCATTTTGACAGATTAGAACACAACTCGGAACAGCGCCAAAATGTCCACCAGCGGCCCACATTATATTACATCCTTAGTGGCCAGGTAGACTGAGGGCGATCTACTGTACTCTACTGTAGTCTGTAACTATTATTTAGTCATTCACACCCCTGTCCAGTTGGTGGTGAGTGTGTGTATATTAAGTAGCTATTGTCTAGTCTTGTTTTTGACCTCGTTGATTACCTCGTTGTTTAACCGGCTTTAGCAATCGCAAAATGTCACGGCACCTGATCGTCCAAAGCTTTTTTAATAAGCCCAACAGTAATTGTGATGGTGTGGATAAACGAGGTGAAAAGAGGGATTGATGCGGTGGAGGATGAAGGACAAGCCAGTAAGACTAAAACTGACAACGTTCAGCCAGCGGCAGAGGGGCAAGCAAGTGGCAAGGAGTTCAAGCGGGAGTACCGGGTTCAGTGGGAGCAAGAGTTTAAGTGGCTGAGGAAGGAAGATGGCAAAATGTTCTGCGACATCTGTAGAAAAGCTAAGATGAGTAACGGATTTGTCCGAGGGTGCACGACGATGCAGAAATCAGCGTTCAGGCTAGGCTAGCAGGTCAATTGAGTTGTTCTTGTACATTTTTGTTCATATTTAGATTGTAATTGTCTCATTTGAAATGATGGCATTGTTCATATTTGCCTGTTTAGGCACAATGATCGTGGTGTTTTTAGCAGCCTCTGCCCCCCTCTGCTGTGCTGTCAGTGCAGGAAAAAATAAATCATTCATGTTCGTGTTGACATGAAAAGTGACCACACGGTCGGTGTCTCTGTTCATCTTCTTTTTTTTTTCATGCCCTTAAAACTTCTGTATGAATCATTAAAACATGAATGAATGAACATTTGCTGCTCAGTACCCAAACATAAATATTAAATAGGTCTCATCTCATCATTAAAACATGAAAAATAAAATGACGGATAATATTGGATTATGACGGAAATGTTATGATTCTGACAAATGACGGACAACGAAAAAGTCTAACGCAACCACTGATGGCAACGCATCCCTCACCGTTAAGCACGATATTGCTATAACTCCTGTGTAAATGGCACAAAAGCATTCAAATTTCACATGTGTGCTAACCGTCAAGCCCTCGAGACATATATGTGTCAGTTTTGAGATTTCGTCAAATGTCGTCGCTCTGGTAACAAAATGGTCACTGTGAAACATGGTTTTCTCATAGTTAACATGCTCCAAACGGCACAAAACTTCACAGGTTTCATAACGATGCAGCCCTCAACACATCTAGGCGTATTATGGGGTGTCATCAAATTCCGTTGCCATGGCGACAGATCACTCGCCATCAAACACCATGTTTATGATACTGCTGTAACTCCTACTGTATGTATGTTGTCTGATCGGCCTGAAACTTCCCACATTTGCCAACGGCCGAGTCCTCGAGACACCTAGACACACACGTCGACGTGCGGAAAACAGCCTGCGGAGTGTCGAAGACCCGCTCAATGCTGCTTGCAGCTTTAATTATTATTGTTATTATTATTGTTATTATTATTTATTTTAATACCGTGAATTGCTGTTGAGAATAAATACTAAAATCTCATGATGCATTGCTTTCAATATAAATATATTATAATACATATATATAATATAACAATAGTTGAAAAAAAGAATGTATTTAATTCTTAATTTTATCATTCTTGCTTTAGTAAAAAATAAACATTACATTATATATGTGTAACCCACTCAAATAATGCAGTGAGTTTTTCACCCTGTAATAACCAGCAACTCCCACTCGGGGCAGTGCTGGGGCAGCAGAGTCTGCATATGAGGGAGGAGAGGAAGAGCAGGCCAGGTGTGGTTGTTAATGAGGCTCAATGAGTGGCAGCTGAGTGTGGGCCCTGTGTTTGTAAGAGTGTGGGCCCTGTGTTTGTAAGAGTGTGGGCCCTGTGTTTGTAAGAGTGTGGGCAGTGTTCGAATTGTTTGAGGATGTGCTTTTTTGATGCTGCGGGGAACCAGGAACTAGCAGAACCGACGAACGTTTTTGTAGCTGCAGTTGTTGTCACCAGAGAAAGGATTCTAAAGGATTCTACTCACCAGAGAAAGGATTCTAAAGGATTCTACTCACCAGAAAAAGGATTCTAAAGGATTCTACTCACCAGAAAAAGGATTCTAAAGGATTCTACTCACCAGCAAAAGGACTGATGGTCATTGGATTACCAGAGAGAGAGAAACTACAGACTACCCGGGTTCGATTAATGTTGTTTTGTCCATGATAGCAGATTGGATTTCACTGGGGTGGATGAGGGGTTTGTGAAAGTGTTGTATGAATGTTTAATAAAATGCCGGCTATATTAATTTGATATTGTTTTTTCTATTTATATTATCTTCTACTACTCATTGAAAGCAACCTAGTACATAGAAGTGTTACATATGTTTTTCAAGTTAGTTTTTGTGATTTCATTATAAATTATATAATTTTTTTATTTGAGATATTTATTTTCTTATTTCTTATTTCAATTATTTTTTATTTTTACATTATTTTATTTTTACTTTTTTTTCTTATTTTCTTAATTTACTTATATTTTTTTTATTTGAAAACACTATTATATTAATAATAGTATTTTCAATCACAAAAAACAAATTATTTTTTACAAGATTATTATATCTTTCATTATTATTTTTATTTAACTATATTTATTTGTAATTCCTAATTTTTTTTAAATTATGTTATTATTATTTTACTTATTTTTTGTCCCTCAGAATACAAAGTCATTCAAACTAGCTGCACCTTTACCAGCTTTGAGAACACTTTAATGATCAATCATTATAAAGAAGTATTATTACAAACAAAAACATTTTCCACAACTTTTAAAACCTGTCTGACCGTTTCAGCTTTATATATATCTATTATTATTATTATTATTATTATTAATATTATTATTATTAATATTGTAATTATTATTTACAGCGATAACTTTTTCAATTTTTACACCACAGGGGGCAGTGAAATGATGCTTAAAAGAAGAACTCTAATCCCATGATGCATTGCGGCGGTTAGTTTATAGCTTCCGGTCCTCAGAAGCTACACGTTGCTAACAGACGTTGATGCAGATGTTATACCGAATGTAATGTGTTTAAGAGACTTCTAAAACACATACAAAGAGTTAGTTTATCCTTGGAGGGTGATTTATCCGTTAAACCGTGTCGTTGCCTCCCGTTCTTTGTTCGTAGCTTTGTATACCACTTGGCTGATCGGTAAACATAAGTAAAGGCATTAAACGGAGATTAGTGTGTTTAACGGCAGTGTTTTATCAAGGAGAAGAAATACTGAGCAACCAGGACGAAGAGGAGAGAGAGTTGTGTGTGTGTGTGTGTGTGTGTGTGTGTGTGTGTGTGTGTGTGTGTGTGTGTGTGTGTGTGTGTGTGTGTGTGTGTGTGTGTGTGTGTGTGTGTGTGTGTGTGTGTGTGTGTGTGTGTGTGTGTGTGTGTGTGTGTGTGTGTGTGTGTGTGTGTGTGTGTGTGTGTGTGTGTGTGTGTGTGTGTGTGTGTGTGTGTGTGTGTGTGTGTGTGTGTGTGTGTGTGTGTGTGTGTGTGTTGTGTGTGTGTGTGTGTGTGTGTGTGTGTGTGTGTGTGTGTGTGTGATACATGTAGTGGAGTAAAAGTACCATTTATCTCGGAAGTGTTCTAAATGTACAAAGTAGCATTAAATAGAAATACTCAAGTAAAGTAAAAGTACCTCTAAATGGTACTTAAGTACAGTTCTTGAGTAAATGTACTTAGTTACTTCCTCCCTCTGCTATGACCCTACAAAGTAGCTGTAGATTTGTTTCGTTGTGTCTGTCAGTTGTATTGAGTTGTCTTGTTTTGTGTCAGCTGTAGTTGTGTTGATTATTTCAGAGACACAGCCGGAGAAGGAGCACTGAGAGCAACATGGAGGAGAATAAAAAGACCCCTGGAGCTCAGGTCAGTGTGCACTTCATCACAATATATTCCTAACACTGTTATCCCCAAATGAAAAGACCTGTTTAGATAATACAATATGAATACACAATATGGTCAGATATAGGTTAGAACGTTGTTGTACACGATAACACTTTATTGGCCAGATCAAGTCTGAAATGTGACTTGAAGGAGGCTTCAGTCTGACTTTATTGAATCTCCATTAGATGGTAGCAGTTCATATTCTCTGTTCAGAGCATGCTTTTGGTCCCAGAATGTTGTTGGTCAGCCTCTCAGGCTATTAGGGTCTGCTGAGTCAGAAAGTCTCTGACGGGGTGGACCAACAATATTTGAGCAGATTTTTAACGGGTGGAGCAGTTTTGATTTTAAAGCTGTTGACAAACACTTGTAGCATTGCAGTACTGCAGAACAGACACAATCACAGATGTAAAGTAGGGTTGCATGATTTGGGGAAATAATCTAATTGCGATTTTTCTGACAGATATTGCAATTTGATTTGCAATATTTGTTTTTAAGCAACCCAGCGGACGTTTATTGTAAAATGCGGCTATATCTCCGTCTAGGAAGGTCGTATCAACGTGTTCCCGTCTCTAGCACCCCCGCAGCCCGAGCTACGAGAGAAATAACTAAACTTACATGAAACTTCCGTTGGGTTGCTTTAAAGTCAAACTTCAGTTTAAGATTCACCCTGTAATAGATGTAAAACATGTGAGCATTACTAACCTGACTCGGATGGTTTGATTCACCAAATCATCTAGGAAAGCTCCATTGGAAGCCATTTGGAAAGGGCAGGCCCCAGGGATGTAACGATATATCGCGGTAAATAAACGTCTCAATACCGTCGTGAGACTGACAAAATATACCGCGATTTTTTTAAATGTATTTATTTTAATATTTGTTTTATTTATTATTTATTTATTTTAAACCTTTATTCAACTAGATGGTCCCATTGAGATCATCAATCTCTTTTTCGAGGGAGACCTGTCCAACATGGCAGCAAGTAGGTTACAACATGAACATAAAACAACAGATAACAATAAAGGACATCGTATTTACAGGGCTACATGTACACACCTAGAGACATTGACAAGTACCAACAGTATATTTATATCTCGCCCTGTCAATAAGCCTCACCTTCTTGACAAAAACTGTATTGTTTTTGAAGTGGTGGAGAGACAATGCACAGTTTTACCCACTGCTGTTACCCATGGCCAAAGCATATCTCTCTGTCCCAGCAACATCAGTACCAAGCAAGAGCGTTTTTTCCACAGCAGGGGATATTGTAAACGCCCAATCATCCCAGCTTCTACCTCGAAATGTGGACATGCTCATATTCCTGAAAGATAACCTTGATGATGCTGAGTGAGTGAGTTAGTGAGTTAGAGAGTTAGAGTTGAGTTACTTGAAAAACTAAAGTGAAATTTGATTTATTCTATTGCAGGGTCTGATTATTATATTGTTGACACTACTACTATCCTACTAAAATGCTGTACAAATTAGATTTATTATTTAACAAAGAAAAAAAATTCAATTTAAAAAAAAAAAAAAAAAAAAAAAAATCACATTTTTTTGCTTTATTTTTCAATATCGCGATAAAGAGTTTTTGCTACCGTTACATCCCTAGCAGGCACTTTCATAAATACTTGGCAGGTGATTGGATCAATCTGTCTATCACTATCATGGGCCACTTCTGATTGGTTAACAATGGCTTCTGATTGATGTGGATGACTGACAAACAAGAAGAAAGAAAACAATAACAAATTAAATGTTTGTTTTTTTTAAATCACAGGCTTTGCGATTTGATAATCGCATCATTTAGCTAAATTTAGTTCATCATTTACATTTTGATTTCATTTTTTAAATTTTATTTTCAGTCTTTATTTCGAACAGATTAAAAAATAACAAATGTGAAAAACAGAATACCGTATTGTTAAATACAGTATTTATCCACATTCATGGTAATATTTGTATATTCAACAAAAACAAAAAAAAGTCTTCATATTAATAATAATAATAAATCACATGTGTCTGAAAGGGAGTAGGAGGAAGCAAATGCTTATTACACTGAACAAAAATATAAATGCAACACTTTTGTTTTTGCTCCCATTTTTCATGAGATGAACTCAAAGATCTAAAACATTTTCTATATACACAAAATAACCATTTATCTCAAATATTGTTCACAAATCTGAAAAAATCTGTGATAGTGAGCACTTCCACCTCACAGGTGTGGCATATCAAGATGCTGATTAGACAGCATGATTATTGCACAGGTGTGCCTTAGGCTGGTCACAATAAAAGGCCACTCTGAAACGTGCCGTTTTGCTTTATTGGGGGGGTCTGGGGGGGGGGGTCCGAAAACCAGTCAGTATCTGGTGTGACCACCATTTGCCTCACGCAGTGCAACACATCTCCTTCGCATAGAGTTGATCAGGTTGTTGATTGTGGCCTGTGGAATGTTGGTCCACTCCTCTTCAATGGCTGTGCGAAGTTGCTGGATATTGGCAGGAACTGGAACACGCTGTCGTATATGCCGATCCAGAGCATCCCAAACATGCTCAATGGGTGACATGTCCGGTGAGTATGCTGGCCATGCAAGAACTGGGATGTTTTCAGCCTCCAGGAATTGTGTACAGATCCCCGTGCATTATCATGCTGCAACATGAGGTGATGGTCGTGGATGAATGGCACAGCAATGGGCCTCAGGATCTCGTCACGGTATCTCTGTGCATTCACAATGCCATCAATAAAATGCACCTGTGTTCGTCATCCATAACATACGCCTGCCCATACCATAACCCCACCACCACCATGGGCCACTCGATTCACAACATTGACATCAGACATCGCTCACCCACACAACGCCACACACGCTGTCTGCCATCTGCCCTGAACAGTGAAAACCGGGATTCATCCGTGAAGAGAACACCTCTCCAACGTGCCAGACGCCATCGAATGTTCGCATTTGCCCACTCAAATCGGTTACGACGACGAACCAGAGTCAGGTCGAGACCCCGATGAGGACGACGAGCATGCAGGTGAGCTTCCCTGAGACGGTTTCTGACAGTTTGTGCAGAAATTCTTTGGTTATGCAAACCGATTGTTGCAGCAGTTGTCCGAGTGGCTGGTCTCAGACGATCTTGGAGGTGAACATGCTGGATATGGAGGTCCTGGGCTGGTGTGGTTACACGTGGTCTGCGGTTGTGAGGCCGGTTGGATGTACTGCCAAATTCTCTGAAACGCCTTTGGAGACGGCTTATGGTAGAGAAATGAACATTCAATTCACGGGCACAGCTCTGGTGGACATTCCTGCTGTCAGCATGCCAATTGCACGCTCCCTCAAAACTTGCGACATCTGTGGCATTGTGCTGTGTGATAAAACTGAACATTTTAGAGTGGCCTTTTATTGTGGCCAGCCTAAGGCACACCTGTGCAATAATCATGCTGTCTAATCAGCATCTTGATATGCCACACCTGTGAGGTGGGATGGATTATCTCGGCAAAGGAGAAGTGCTCACTATCACAGACTTTTTCCGATTTGTGAACAATATTTGAGAGAAATGGTTATTTTGTGTACATAGAAAATGTTTTAGATCTTTGAGTTCATCTCATGAAAAATGGGAGCAAAAACAAAAGTGTTGCATTTATATTTTTGTTCAGTGTATGTATAAAAGACATCAAAAAGTGCATTTTGCATGATAGGAGACATTTAAACTACCTTGATAATAGTTTTGTGCTTTTACTTAGCCTACTTTACTTATATATAATTGTGTTCAGTGTAGTTATTGGGTGTTGGAAATGAATACAATATTTTCTGCTAAAGTTTTTGCTTTTTTAGAATACCACAGTGCAGAAATACTCTATTAATAGTGGAATGTCTGCTTTCGCAATCTTACTAGAGTAAAGGTGTAACATAATTAGTAGATGGATCACACATCCCTATTCTGAGACCAGAGGAATACCACAACGAGTATTTCAACCGCAAAGGCTGGCATTCGGTCATCCTGCAGGGTGTTGTGGATGGTAAGGGCCTCTTTTGGAGTGTTTTTGTAACAAGGAATATTGGTGGACATGATGTGGGTTACTATATCCTTGGTGACTCAGCCTACACCCTGCAAAGATGGCTGATGAAACCTTTCAAAGACAATGGAAGGCTCAAACGCCAGCAACATGTGTAGAACTACAAAACAAGCCGAGCACGAGTGGTGGTGGAGAACGCTTTTGGCAGACTGAAGGGCAGATAGCGGTGCTTGATGAAGCGAAACGACTGCAACATGGACAATATCAAAATCCAGGTAGCAGCATGTTGCGTATTGCATAACCTGTGTGAGCGTCATGGTGATGATTACAGGGAGGAATGGACTGCCTTATCTGCGACCCAGCTTGATGGGCCAGCGCCAGCCATTGTCGAGGCTGGGGGGCAAGACACGCGCACAGCCCTTATGAGGCACCTGAACAGCATGTCAATTGTAAATTGACAATAAAGCTGATCTTTTGTACAGTGCATTTGGTTCTCTCTTTTATTTACCATAGACACAATTACAATAGTGCAGACACACCTTAGTGCAAAGATAAAATGTCAGTATCAAAACAGTGTGGCAATATAATAACAAACTGCCAGGTGTGTCGTATGCACAGTAAATAGGCTCAGCAGTTAACACACCTTTTATTATATATCCTCCTGAGAGGAACTCAGTACACTAACTCCTAAGATGTTCCCTTACTATAATTAATTAAAATATTAAACTCACAACACTGGTAATTACAAACATAACCATTTCTCTTTCTATAAATAGTGCTTGTGTTGATGGACGCCATTTTGAAATACAATGAAATTATAAGCCACATATTTGGGGTGGGACACAATAAATAAAGCTTCGCCAGTTTATAACCGATGAAACATGATGGTATCAGAATAATCATTTATATGAGATGTATAGAATGCTACACAGGTCACTAAAGATAAAATGTCAGAGAAGAAATAAGCAAGATACATGATCTGTTTAATCGCCATGTAGGTTCTCTTTTATTTATCAGCAGTGTTAGCAAGTAGGGAATGAGTCCTTACCCCAAGTGAAGGAGTTCAAGTATCTCGGGGTCTTGTTCTCGAGTGAGGGAACAATGGAGCGTGAGAGGGGCCGGAGAATCGGAGCAGCGGGAGCGGTACTGCAGTCGCTTTACCGCACCGTTGTGACGAAAAGGGAGCTGAGCCAGAAGGCAAAGCTCTCTGTCTACCGGGCCATTTTCGTTCCTACCCTCACCTATGGTCATGAAGGATGGGTCATGACCGAAAGAACGAGATCGCGGATACAAGCGGCCGAGATGGGTTTTCTCCGCAGGGTGGCTGGTGTCTCCCTTAGGGATAAGGTGAGAAGTTCGGTCATCAGGGAGGGACTCGGAGTTGAGCCGCTCCTCCTTCGCGTCGAAAGGAGCCAGTTGAGGTGGTTCGGGCACCTAGTTAGGATGCCACCTGGGCGCCTCCCTAGGGAGGTGTTCCAGGCACGTCCAGCTGGGAAGAGACCAAGGGGTAGACCTAGGACCAGGTGGAGGTATTATATCTCTTCGCTGGCCTGGGAGCGCCTTGGGATCCCCCAGTCAGAGCTGGTTGATGTCGCCAGGGAAAATAAAGTTTGGGGCTCTCTGCTGGAACTGCTACCCCCGCGACCCGACCACGGATAAGCGGGAGAAGATGGATGGATGGATGGATGGATGGTTAGGGAAATAATTGTCCTTGACTCCTAGATATGACGTGCATGACCAACCCTGACGTCTGTTATCTCCTTTAAGGAGATAGGCTGCTTCAGCCATAAGGTTGTTGTTCCCATTCTATGACCGGGTAACCCTAGGTCACAGATGGTTTATTGTTGTGGGTACACTGGGACACTTCCTTCTCTGTGTTTGCGGACTCCAAGGTGTGAAATCTTCGAGGCCATAAGTATCAGACGCAAGTAACTCAGTGTTCCCAACTGTTTAGGCTATCTTCTCAAATATGTTGATTACTCTGTGAAACCAGTTAAATGGGCTAACAAGAGAGAGGCGCTCCAGATTTGACGTGGCAACTCTACCGTGAAGTCAGAACCTCTGGCTCTTGGACTTGTGATGTGAATTCTCCGGCCGAAGCTCCAAATAAACCATCAGTGTTTGACAAAGCTCCTGCTCTTCCCGTGTCTCTTTCCTGAGTCGGTGACTCCCACTGCATTGCTACACAGAAGTTTCCCTTACAAGCAGCAGATCAATAAGTGTCAGTAGTATCAAAACAATATAATAACAGTGGCAATATATATATATATATATATATATATATATATATAATAACAATAATAATAATAGGTAGGCTCAGCAGCAGACACACCTTAGTGCAAAGTTATGTGTCAGTATTAATAACAGTGGCATATATATATTCATACAAATTTTACTGTCCCAGATGTAGGCAATTTGGGGTGAAGTGTCTTGCCCAGGGACACAACGACATGCTGACTGCAGTGGGGTTTGAACCTGTGCTCCCCTGATCCGAACACCAACGCACTAATCCACTGCGCCACACGCCTCCCAACAAGTCATTGTATAGTTTATTAACGACGACACGTTTTTCTTTTTAAATTGAAGGCCTGTTTGATTTAACCAGCTCACTTAGCACTCCCAGAAGCCCAGCCTGAAAGGTATTTTGTTGCTCCATCTGGCGCACTTCCATCTGGCGCACCTCCACCTGGCGCGCTGCCGAGTCAGCATGGCGCCATCACCATGAGCAGCTGGTCCTGCGATTCCTGGGCCTTGTGTGAATGCAGCAGCTGTTCGTTGTGCATCTCCTTGTTGGCCATGGCATGCCAGTCCTCATTGTCTGTGCTGACCATGGCACGCCGGACATCCATCACCATGATGGTGTCAAAGAAGCTGTCATCCCGTGCCCGCTTTCCTAAGAGGAGAAATAAGCAAGATACAAGATCAGTTTAATCGCCAAGTAGTTTTACAACATACTACGAATGTGTTTACCAGTAGGTTGTCAACAGAGACAACATTGGACATGGTACAGCCAGGGACAGTGTACAAAATGCAGGTGTAAAGTAGAAGATAAGATAGGATCAAATAGCTGACGCTCAAAGTGCCCTTATTTATTGTTTTTTGCTTGATGTATGCTTGAACTTTGTTTTATTTGGTCAAAAAATGATTAAGAGTTTTCTTACCAGAAGTCATGTGACCTCTAGCCCCGGATGTTTACGTTTGTGAGAGAGTGAAAAGGGCGCGAAAAGTGTAAACGATGTATGTTCACGGTGTTTCATAATTGTACTAAGAAAGAAATAAACGTGATTAGTGGACATCAGTTCGATGCGTAACCTTCTTTCAAGGCCAGAGTAGTTACAGTGTGTTTATATGTACCTTTGCGTTTGGTTGGAAAGGGAGATGAGCAGGCGCTACTGTTGATTTCCAGAGGGGAAAGCTCACTAGTTTCCAATCCAATGGGAAACACCTCGTCGCCTGAAACACATGATTAGTGCCATGAGTTAGTGAAGCAAATTACAGAACATTGCACACTTATTCACAAGTCAAAACGTTTTCATAGCGGCCGAGAATAGCTAGCGAGCTAGCTAGATGTTATTAGCTAGCTCGGTTCCGGCCTGCTAACAGTGTTACCCAATTCAGCCTAGCATTGCTAACTCGATCTACCGAGCAAATAAAAGTACATCTGAGATAGGGGTGTAACGGTCCACGGCATTCACGGTTCGGTATGTACCTCGGTTTGGGGGTCACGGTTCGGTACATCAAGAAAAAGCAAAACAAATTCCCAAATGCATAATTCCATGTTTGTTGTTATTTATTTTGAACAGTAGTGCAAGTTTCAGTTGAAAAAATATGGAACTCTAACATTTTGAATAATTAACTGTATTACACTGTTAAAAACAAACAGTACCACAAACACTCAGATGGCTGTATTATCTATAATGGCTGATGTCAAACGAAAAGGTTCAATAAGCTGTAAAACTAAAAAGAATGTCTTGAAAATATTACAAAATAAATAATAAGATGGTGTTTCAATCACAATCAATAAAAGCTGGGGTCCTCCACCATTGCATAAGGGTGCATAGCAGTTGAAAAACATGTATTTTATTTTTTTGTAGTCCTGCTTCAGTTTCATTATTTTGTCCCGGCATGACTTAGCGCTGTGGACGATTCCCATGACCGCTAACTTTACCGAAATACAGTCGTACATTTTCGCGTTGGAAACTGCCTTCAGTAGAAGCTTCTGGATCACGTCCTCCGAGTAAATCTCCAGATGCGCCGACACATCATCATCACTCCACCGCTCCATAGCTGCTTTCACAAAAGTAATCTCTTCGTTGGTGCGCTGCGCTGAGCTTTTAATGCGAGCAAATAAAATGGCGGCTTCACAAAACTTTTTGGGAGTTTTACGGGGTGTGGTTTGCATTCCGCCCAGCCAATCAGACATATGAACCTTTTTCTCCCACGAAAGTCCCTGCTCTCTAGCAGGTACTGAAAAGTGGGTAAAGATGGTTCTGATTAACTAATTTAGTTCCGGGGGCTTTTTGGTGTGAATGCAAATATATCGTAGTTCTGATGAACTATTGTGGGAAAAGTACTCCGGTGTGAATGCGCCAACTGTTGCTTGCAGATGTTGTGGTTTCTCCCCCGCCTGTGGGGAATGGGGCTTAAGAGGTTAATATACACACAAATACCGCCTCCTCTGGTTTTCCCCGAGTTTGCATCGCTGTCTGCTCGAACAAGGTTGAATCCGGGTACCTCAAAGAGAAATTCAGGCATTGTAGATTGTAGCCAACTTTCCGCGAAACATAATAAAGAGGCCTCACGAAATTCAAGACAGTACCTTGTGTATGTCCTTAGTGTGTCCACTTTGTTAATCAATGAGCGCAGGTTTGTGAGACTGATGGATTAAAGTGGTGGCCGGCTGAATCTTCGCCGTAGGCGATACTGAACGCCTCGTCTCCTTCCTTGTCTCTTTTTGCTGGTGTTTTTAAGCGGCTCCCGAGGGAGGTCATCTAATATTGAAGAGCACAGATGGCTTGATGTATTCGTATGATGCCGATCGCATTGTAGCTCCAGCATAGCCTCACGGCTGTAGCAGCGTAGGGGCCGGGACTCCTCGCCATACCTGCTCGTGCTGTCACTCAGGTGTGTCTTGGAAAGTTGTATGGCCAGACATGGTCTGCTAAAAGGAAAATATAATCCACAGGATCAAAAGCATGGTCTCTCAAAATGACGTTTCATACAGACACAACAAAGTTTAGACAATAATAAGACCAAACAAAACACAAGACGAACGGAGCATACTGAGACGAGGGCTGAACAATGAATTGATTTTAAATCGAAATCGCGATTTGAAATGATGCAATTATCAAATCGCAAAGCCTGCGATTTTTTTAAACATTTTTTTTATTTGTTTTACAATTTAATTTTTTAACTTTTTTATTGTGTGTTAGTCATCCACACCAATCAGAAGTGCTGTGCTCCACATGTACTAGCCATTGTTAATCAATCAGAAGTAGCCCATGATAGAAGGTGATAGACAGATTGATCCAATCACCTGCCAAGTGCTTTTGAAAGTGCCTGCCCTTTCCAAATGGCTTCCAATGGAGCTTTCTTTGGTGAAACCAACCATCTGAGTCAGGTTAGTAATGCTCCATCACATGTTTCTATAACAGGGTGAATCTTAAACTGAAGCTTGACTTTAAAGCAACCCAACGGAAGTTTCATGTAAGTTTAGTTATTTCGCTCGTACAGATGTAGCACCTCATTTCAGACTCCAGCTTCCTGCCTATGACCTGCCTAAGACCAGTATCGAGGAATGTTAAGCCCTCCCACTATTTTCCAAGAGGGCGTTGCCAGATTTTCAATTTCAGGTTTTAACCAGGAGATGGCGCTTCATTCACAAATACAGAAAGACAAGTTTCATGGACTTTCAGTTGTGTTTTGAAGAACATTTGAACACGTCAATATTTTAGATCAACTAAAGTATATCTAATCTTGTAATTCAATAATATATAGTCTTCATATATTAAATAATAATAATGTAAATGTTTACATTACACTTCTTTATTTGTTATGCTCATACTTTTACCTTTACAATCGTTTGCTTTAATATGCAGTATATTTTTGTGTTTGCTTCCTCCTGCTCCCTTTCGGACACATACTGTATAATTTATTCTTATTATTAATATGAAGATATTATTAAGATAAGATGTTACTTTATTGATTGAACATTTTAGTTTAGAATGTGCTGTCCCACGGTAATTCAGAAGGCTCACAGGTCACATTCCGATCATTATTTAAAACACCGTCTACAGTTTGATTTGTATAGAGGGAGCTCTGTGGCTGATTGGCCAGCGATTAGGTGTGGTGCATTTATCATAGGTGATCAGAGCTAACTGCCTGCCGTCAGATTTAATTTAAAAAACAGATCTGATTTTAAGACTATTTCTGCGCTCATAAAGAATGATAAGAATAAGAATAATGCGTATTGAACTGGTTTCATTAATTAGTGAGTTTATTTAACACTATAACCGCCAATCGGGGTCAATTTCTGTGATGTGTGTTGTGTGCAATGTAACTTTTTTTCAATAAAATATTAAAGTCTCCCAGTCCGTGACTTTTCCTGAAAGTATGTTATGTAGCACCCTATGTTGTTAAAAATTGCATTCTAATAGCGGGATTTGACGGTTTTAGGTAGAACCTCTGGCGGTTCTAGTGTTAAGGTAATTAGGTAGGCTACAGTAGAAGCCCTTTTTGATCAGTAACGAATTTAGCAGTTGAACATAAAAGTCAACTAACTGAGGGTCACTTGCAATGACAGTGTTGTGTCTAACTGTAAGCTTGTCACTCAGAGTAACCTACAGTTAATTTATGCCCCGGCCACACGAGGACGAAAACGTCCGTTTGCGTTACTGTTTAGTGTCATATAGACCATTCGGCCACACGAGGACGACCGCATACGGCACTAAACGACTGAGGAAACGATAACGGGTCCCAAGGTGGATAGAACGGCATACGCAACGCTCTGGGGGGTCAAACAGCTCCGTGTGTGCGCCCTATACGATCATTTTCTGATAATGATTGCGCAATAGCCCCGCCTCTCCCCAACTCTGCTGCTCACCTCCGCGTACCCCGCGCCATTGCTGATGTGTTTCGCCACCAACAACAACAACAATGGCGGATCGCAGAGTTGCTATCGTGCTCCGGACGCTACTGACCATGCTACAGTTCTTTGTGCAACATCTACAGCAGACTTACACATCCGGGGGGGATCTTACTCGCTGCTTTTGTGGATATGTACTGCAGCTTCAGCGATCATTTTCTGATAATGATTGCGCAATAGCCCCGCCTCTCCCCACCTCTGCTGCTCACCCCCGCGTCAAAGTAAACTGCACACTGAATTCAGATTATTTATCTTTCTCTCGATATGGACATAAACGCGAGTGAAGTCTAATCTGACAGGACGGAGACACCTCTCAAACTACCTAAACTAGTTATAAATATGTTTATTTTTACTGTCGGCCGGGTCACTCATTACTGGATCAGCTGCTGCATGAAACAGACACTGGCGCTGTCCAAAGAGAGGGAGGAAAAAGAGAGGCTCCGTGTATTTATATTATTATATTATAGAGTCATTATTCATTTGTTTTAAAGCTCAATAAATAACAAAGAAGACCTTTGACCGGCACTTTTATAATTTTGTCGGAAGATTTAAACTTTAATACACGTTGACTGGCAAAAAACTCTGCCCGGTTCCCTCGGCCCCCACCGCGGAGAATAAACAGAAGGGCAACCATGACAACCATGCTTCTTCGCTGCTTTTGTGGAGGAAGTTACAGCGCCACGTACAGGCTCCTGCATATGTACTGCAGCTTCTCCAGCGGTTGGAGCTAAACGGAGCGGTCTCGTGTGGGCAGACACTATCCGGATAACTATTGCGTGTGGACGGAAGCTTGTTTGCGTTTGCGTTAATCCTATGCGTTTAGCCGTTTTCGTCCTCGTGTGGCCGGGGTCTTAGCTGCTGGAGAAGAAAGATCGGGGGGAGGGGGGGAGAGAGCTGTGGTTGATGGGCCATTAGTTGTGTAAATACACAGCTGAGAGCTGCCGTTTCATTCAGACTGTTTAAAAACGGTAACAACGGACTATTTTTCATAGCGAATGCATGTCAATTTAAATCAATACAACTATTTTTTAAATCAATAAAAACATTTTCTAAATCCATAAAAGCATTTCAATTAATATTGGGAGTCATGTCGTTACTTTGTTGAGAATGTGGCCATGTAATAAGCGGGATAATTTGCAGCGACTTGTTCCTTATGGGGAAAATAATAACACCCTTCAGCTGATCAGCCGACGAGGCTCCATTAAAATATAAATATTTTTAGTGAATTACTGAGTTTAGGCACGTTAATAAAGTTTTAATGAAGTTGAATACAGTATATTCATATTTGTCAGTGATTTCAGGTCAATTCGGCAAACATAAATGATCGTGGTGAAGATGATGATTAAATTAGGATTAAAAATCGAGAGCCGAGCTGCATTTCCTCCCGTTCGTTATTTTCGACTAAACAACATTATTTTGTTAAATAACAACATGGTGATGTTTTGTAAATGATTACATGTCTCTTATTTAGCACAGAGTATGATATCCATGACATATGGATCTTAACAAAGTTCCGCTGTACATCCAGCATACTGTATCTGACTTTATTTCACATGAGCTCCAGTGTGGAACCCCACTGCACCCCCTGGTTGATCAATAATCCATTGCAGCTGGCTTCATGATAATTACATTTATTTATCACGGGGGAGGTCTCAAGTCAAGCTGGAGGTTTTCCCTTGAGCGAGGGCAGATCACGTACCAATCACGGCCCTCGCGTTTCAAACTGTCTGAAATGAAGCGCTACATCTGTAGCTCGGGCTGCGGGGGTGCTAGAGACGGGAGCACGTTGATACGACCTTCCTAGCCGGAGTTATGGCCGCATTTTACAATAAACTTCCGTTGGGTAGCTTAAAAACGAATATCGCAATTCGAATCGCAATATTTGTCAGAAAAATCGCAATTACATTTTTTCCCAAAATCGTGCAGCCCTAACTGAGATGCGCAGTGACAGGATGCCATCTCCCTCTGTCTCCTGTATATACCAGAGGTGGGAGTAAGTCATACATGTGCAAGTCTCAAGTTACTGGGGTGAGAGTCAGGCAAGTCAAGTCATACGAAATCCCGAAGAATAATCCCAGTTTCCGCATTTAAATCAGTTAAAAGACGGTGGTTATGAAAAGTAGAGTTTTATTTTCAACATTAGCAAACATGGAGAGTGGGGCTCTGAAATCATAAAACGGGGAATAATCAGGCAGTACGATATGTGTGTGTAGAGGTGTGTGTTGTTAAAACGTAGCAGCCTGCAATCGCTATTTATCTGTTCTAGTGAAGGTAAACACAGTGAAGTAAAAGGCACAGCTCTTTGCAGCTGGTGCTGCTCTTCTCAGATTCTGCTGAGTTACACGTTACTGCCTCCTGGTGCTGCAGAGATTTCATGAAGTGAAGGAGGTTTTCCTTCTATAAAACAGCTGTGGGCAGCAGATACTGTGAGAGTCACTGACATGAATTGCAGGTCTCCCTTGAAAAAGAGATCTATGATCTCAATGGGACCAATCTGGATAAATAAAGGTTACAAACAAACAATTCATAGATCAAGTCAGACTGGTTCACAGACTCTCCTGTTTTGCCGATCCGCTGCTTAAACAAATAGCTCTCCTGGCCGAAATGTCCCTAAAATGAAGTCCGACTTCGAAATATATCTCAAATAATGTATGCATTGCCATTTCCCCACATAAACATAACAGTCTGCAATGAAACGTCTGTCTCCTATGCACTCCACTTCCTACTTGGCGCACTGGTAACTTTCTCCTGCAAACAAGTTACTTTCTCTCACTCTTTTTTTTCATTGCCCTTTAGGGGCTTCCTACAATACAAATGCAAATATTTTATTTTAGAAAGTAAAGTCCTCTCAAGTCATGAATACCAAGTCAAAGTCAAGTCGAGGATTTTATCAATGTTAGTCTCAAAGCACAAAGTCTCAAAGCACAAAAATATGCGACTCGAGTCAAGTCATGTGACCTGAATGCCCCACCTCTGGTATTTACTGTGGTTAAAATGTTGCTGTATCTGTTACGTCCCCCTCTAGGGTAGAGGAAAACAACACACACCAGAACGGATTTGGTAATAATTATAATAGAGTTTAATAAATAACAATGAAGGTGTACAACAAGATGAAACAAAAATAGCCTAAGCCAAACAAAGGAGCCAAAAGGGCGCAAATCTACTGCTAGAAACAGAAAAAAGGAGCCTAGTTGACACACCTGAGATCACTTCCCGTCAACACTAATTGGAAGGAGGCTGCAGCTAACAAAAGGGAAACAAAACACGCTACGCTAAACACATATCACCATACGCTACTCTAAACACATCACTAAACACCCCTAACACACAACACTAAACACAGTTCAGAAGAGTCAAATACAATCTACTAGCTTAAGTCTGTAAAGTCCACATAGGAGCAAGATGTGTGAGGCGTCTGATTGCAGCAGAGCCTCCCGAGTGATAGCTGTCCCCAGGCTTTGTAGCGTCATCTCTGGCAGGTGTGTGCTGGGATAGCATGGGGATTGGAGCGCGTTGGGCCCGGCGTGCTCCAATCAGTATCTTCGGGGGCGGAACCAGGAGTTGTTAGCCAATCACGTTGAAGCAACCACACAGCTTATATACATAACATGATAGCAAAACAGGATTAACAGGACCGGAGAGAAGCGACAGCCGTCACAGTATATAATATAAACACAGTTAGTAAAAGTTGTATTTTGTTAACTCAAGGTTTATATTAAGTGAGTTTTTATTGTTAACTGTATGTATTTATGCTTTTTAGATTTACTTTCTCTCTTTCTTTGTCCGTCTGTTCTAGAAACTGAAAGGAAGAGAGAGACGTCACAGCTGTCAGCAATGTGAAAAATCCTTTACAACATCTGCACATTTAAAGTGTCACTTGCGTATTCATACAGGAGAAAAACCGTACAGCTGTGAAGAGTGTGGGACAACATTCACTAGATCTGGTCATCTCAAAGCACATAAACGTATTCACACTGGAGAAAGACCGTACAGCTGTGAAGACTGTGGGACAACGTTCAAGACATCAAATGAACTCAAATCACATCAACGTATTCACACTGGAGAAAAACCGTACAGCTGTGAAGAGTGTGGGAAAACTTTCACTACATCAAGTGGTCTCCAAAAACATCAACGTATTCACACAGGAGAAAAACCGTACTGGTGTGTAGAGTGTGGGAAAACGTTCACTCAATCAGGTGATCTCCAAAAACATCAACGTATTCACACAGGAGAAAAACCGTACTGGTGTGAAGTGTGTGGGAAAATGTTCACTCAATCAGGTGATCTCCAAAAACATCAACGTATTCATACAGGAGAAAAACCGTACAGCTGTGAAGAGTGTGGGAAAACATTCAGGGAATCAGGTAATCTAAAAACACATCAACGTATTCACACTGGAGAAAAACCATACAGCTGTGAAGAGTGTGGGACAACATTCAGGGAATCAGGTCATCTAAAAACACATCAACGTATTCACACTGGAGAAAAACCATACAGCTGTGAAGAGTGTGGGACAACATTCACTCAATCAGGTGATCTTCAAAAACATCAACGTATTCATACAGGAGAAAAACCGTACAGCTGTGAAGAGTGTGGGAAAACATTCAGGGAATCAGGTCATCTAAAAACACATCATCGTATTCACACAGGAGAAAAACCGTACTGGTGTGAACAGTGTGGGAAAACGTTCACTTCATCAGGTGCTCTCCATAAACATCAACGTAGTCATACTGGAGAAAAACCGTACTGGTGTGAAGAGTGTGGGAAAACGTTTTCTCAAAGTTCTCACCGTAAAGTCCATGAGCGAATCCACACCGCATAGTTTTGAACAACTATGAGAGCCAAGCTAGCTGTTTCCTCCTCCTGATGTCCTGAGAGCTGTATTATTATATTTGAAGAGTCTTTCTGAATTGAAGTCTGACTAACAGACTTCAATTCACAGAGTTAGTCTCGTTTGATGTCCCTGGACAAGCCCTGAGGTCCTCTTCAGCTTTTTAAATATTCCTAGTCCTCCAAAATAAAATGGGCGAGGCTTTTATCCACTACGCTCCCAAACTGTGGAATACCAGGAAATATCAGAGAGGCTCAGTGGACATTTTTAAACGCCAGCTAAAGACACATCTCTTTAGATTAGCTTTTTATTAGCAACCTCCCACTTTAAATGGTCTTTTAGTCTTTATTATTTACCTACTTTTATATTGTTTTATATATGATATAGGAAGGGTTTTATGTTATATTGGTTTTTTAACCGTTTCAATAACATTTATTTTTGACGTTGGTTTCTTTATATTTTAATAATTTAACCTTTATTAGAATTATGACGTTTTTATTATTATTCATTCGTATTTGTATTTCTGTTTTATATTGTTGCATCTATTCACTTGTGTCTTATCTTTCTGAGAGAAATCATAATTTTGTTTTCATAATCCTTCTCCTCTGGGCTGCGCATGTGCCGTGTGCAGCATGTGTAGTGTGGTGTCTCCGTGTGAGACCTGTTAGTTTCACTTGTTCATTGTTACGAAATGTTCTCCAGTTTATCTTTGTGCATTGAGTACTTCAGTCACTTTCTTTTAGGAGAAAGTTGTTCTCAGTTCATCTTAAGTTTGTTTTGTAAATTGGCTGGTGAGCCTTCTTCCTTTTCAAAAAAATAAACATTATCTACTACTTTTGCCTAATCAGTTTCCTCTCTCCCGGTTATTTTTATACTGTTACTTCCCTTTGTACCCCTAGTTTAGGAAGAAAACGTAACATTGTATTTAATTTGTTATTATCATACCTTTTACCTCCTTGTGTATCTTAACCTGTTAAAATGTTATATTTAGCTGCATGTATCTGTAAAGATCTTAACATCTGAGGGGACTTGTCGTTTATTGAACTATGAAGAAATGTTTTACTATGCTGTGTTTCAAACCTCCACATATACCATTCACACCAACGCAACTCCAGTTCAAGCTCTGTGCTAGAGCTTTTCAGGTTCAGAACCGGTTCTTCGGTTTAGCTCCAGCTCTTTTCACACCGCCAAGAGTCCGACTAGTGTTGCGTCATTGCGTCATGACGTAACCGTTTGCGTCATGACGTAACCGTTTGCGTGCCTGCTTCATAAAGCGCGGAAACCCCTCACAGCTGACACCGACAACAACAACAGTGGCCGATTGTGCTCCAGCTTCCTCTGTACCTCTTCGGAAGACCAGATTCCCAGTAGGTAGCTGTTCTATTTCGTATATGGCTTCGCCCTCTAAGGCTATCGCTATTGGGTCATCCCCTGCGAACCCACGCAGCACTGAAACACTTGTAGTCCACGCCCACCCGCAAGGTGGGCCCCACCCTCGGGCTTCCTTCCGGTATAAATAGGAAGGAGGCCCGACAATCTGCTCCCTCTTTTCTTCAGCACACCGTTACTGAAGCACAAGAGACACTTCAATTGCAGAGTAAACATGAGTAACAATTGTGTGAGAGATTGTGGCTCTGGGTTCATAATGAGTTATGACCAGCACAGATAAAAGCAGTATGCGAATCCTGCCTGGGGTCAGAGCACGCGTACGCGGCTCTAAACCAGCAGGTAGCATGCACACACTACGCACGTCTCCCCTCGGGCGACAGGAAGCGGAGAGCGGACGCTCTTGCTGCTGTGGCCGAGGAGGACGATTGGCCCGTCCAGGCTTACGAGCCCGTGGACGGGGCCTTGTGTCCCGAAGGCCGAGTGCCGGGCAGGAGTCCGACAACTCCTGCCCTGCCTCACTCCACGGTTCACCATTCGGTTCTCCCCTCCCTCGGACGGGGCAGAGTGCCAGCTTGGCAGCCGAACATGCTTTTCCCCCTCTCCGTCACCACAGCGCGGCGGTAAATAGCATCGCGCTGCTCTCCAACTCGGTGGTGACACTAGTAGAGCGGTCCACCACCGAGGCAGAGGAAATCAGCAAGGCGGCCAGCACGGCGCTCATTCTGTGCGCGTCTGTCGCTGTCTCCCAGGCGAGGATTTCCGCGTGGGTGACACAGATCCAGCGCCACCTCGGGCTGAAGCAGGCGTCTGTTACGGAGACGGCCAGAAAAGTGCTACTGGACGTTCCAATCAGCCCGGACGGGCTGTTTGGACCCCAGTTCCACGCCATGGTGGAGTCCATGAAGACGGCCGCGGAACAGGCGGACGGCATTCACCAGCATGTACAGCTGGCTCCAGCCTGCTGAGCGCCCACAGCGGCACCAACGCCCGCAGCAGCCGCGGCGTCCACGCTGCTGCGGGCGCCACAGGAGGCCGCAAGCGCAGAGACGCCCACAGCAACCGCCTCAGCGTCAGACTCGCCCTTCGGCGGCTGCAGGGGCTCCGTCCCACGTCGCCGCTCCCCCGCCATCCCAGAGACAGGGTCTCCCGGAGACGAGTCAAAGGGGAGTGAGGCTCCCCGGCTCCTGGTCTGCTCCGCGAGAGCCTCCGAGGAAGCAGAGCCGGTAATTAAACCGGCTGCCACTAATCTGTTTAAGTACAGCAGGGCTCCCTGCAGAAGCCTGCTGGTTTTAACCTATCGGTTAATAACCTGCAGAGCTCGCGGCATTCCTCTGTCCCAGATATGCCTCCTACACACGGTCATAATAAATCCACGAGCACCGTTATAACGCCTCGTGTGGACAGCATGCACACACCTCTCATCCCATAGGCGTGTACGCGCCTCATGATGAGAGACGGAGTGAAATGCAGCGTGTGGAAACTCCCTCGCAGCCCTTTTGCCTCACGGGCGGCGATGGCGTGGCCATGACGACCATTACGGCACATCACAGAGAAGCCTCTCCCCCCAGCAGTTCCATGGGATACAAGAAACACTCCTGTCATCCCAGGAACAGTGTCTTGCGCGGTTTTTACTACGCTATTTTTCTAAATCTCGGAAAAGAACGGGGGAGTCGCCCCGTTGCTGTACAATCAATGTGTTTATTCGCACAGACAACAGGCCACGGCTATGGAAGCAGCCTACCTCAAATCGCCAGGGAGGAGTACGATCTGCGCAGCTTCTGAACACAGCCAGGCGGCTGCTGTTCTGGGCGCGCACACACGTTGCTCTCATCAGAGCAATGTATATTCCCGGCGAATTGAACAGAGGGGCTCGCAGAGCGCAGCAGCCGTGTTATGCGCGGAGTACGGAGACTCAGACCTGTGTCACACGCACTGGCGCCTCAGTGGGATTTGGCTTTGGTGTTACGCACACTAAGCAAAGCCCCATTTGAACCTTTAGACCAGGTTCCCCTTAAACTGTTGTCAGCCAAAGTAGTATTACTTTTGGCTCTATCAGCGAAAAGGGTGAGTGATTTGTCTGCTCCGTCATGCCTCCGGATCCAAGGAGATGGCAGTTCAGCTGTTTTACGCCCTAACCCGGCTTTTATGCCAAAGGTCATCACAAGCTCTTTTAGAGTCGAGAGTGATCACCTTGGATGGCTTATTCCCCCCTCCTTACAGGTCGGAGGAAGAAGCCGCGTCTCATCTCTTCTGTCCTGTGCGCGCGCTGTCCTGCTATGTGTCGCGCACGGCGGCCTGGCGCCGTTCTCAGCGCCTGTTTGTGCATTATAGAGAGCGCTCGATCGGGCAGCCTCTGTCTGCAAAACGGCTGTCACACTGGCTGTGTGAGGCTGTGTCACAGGCATATGTCTCCTCTGGGGTGGATCCCCCGGAGAACATCAATGCGCACTCCACCAGAGGAATTTCCTCCTCCACGGCTTTGCACGGAGGAATGTGAGTGGAAGATATTTGCACTGCTGCATCTTGGTCTTCCCCCTGTTCATTTATTCAATTGTATTTGAGGGATGTCTCCCATTCCTCTCTGACGCACCCTGTACTGGGTGTCTTGTCAGAGTGAGGGACGTCAGGGATCCAGCCGTACGCTCTCCTGCCTGTCTGCACGCAAAGAGCTGCTGTTCCCCCTCTTTTTGTCACTGGGCAAAGTATGACCTTCGTCTCTACTTTTTCACAGTGGCAGGTATGTATTGTTCCCAGCCTTCGTCCCCACATGGAAAATATTCATCTTATGCTATATTCCAGGGACGGCGATGCGCCATGGCGCAATAGGCATGGGTTATAATCTGAGCAGGTGTGTCTGTGCTTCTAGTACCGGGCGGACCCAGTGGGGCGCAGACTACATCATGCTTCGCCCTTAACCCAATAGCGATAGCCTTAGAGGGCGAAGCCATATACGAAATAGAACTGAGGTTACTTACTGTAACTCCAGCTTCTATGAGTATTGGCGTAGCCCTCTAAGTGCTGGGCCCCACTGGCTCTACGAATAGCTGAAGAAAAGTTATTTTGTATGGGAGCAGATTGTCGGGCCTCCTTCCTATTTATACCGGGCGTGGACTACAAGCCATGGCACCATATCACCCCCAGCCTCATCCACCTACATTGGCTGCCGGTCAAGTCCCGGATTCAATACAAAACACTCATCCTCACGTACAAGTCCCTCCATACCCTCGCCCCCCCAGTACTTATCGGACCTCCTCCATCCCTACACCCCTTCTCGGAGTCTGCGGTCCTCAGACACGGGCCTGCTATCCATCCCCCGCTCTCGCCCAGTGCTTGAATTGGAATGAAAAAGGTGCCAGTACTCTAAAATCAGCAACTTTTTCAAGTCAATTTTATATATACAGCCCACAAACAAGAATTTGGCTACTATAATGCTGGTGGGTTTGTCTCTTTACTACTGTATATTTTAGAAAGGTTCACTGTACTTAAACATTTTTATGATAGGCAGCGGATATGGCTAAAGCTCAGTAAGGTCAATATTAACTGAAAATATAGCAATCAAAGTCTAGATCTTCTGCTGAAGACACATGAAGCAGAGACCTTTCAGGTGAGAGCCCCTCTGGTGGTGTTCAACATTAATGACAAGGAAACAAAGCTCTGGTCAGAAGCATTTTTTATAAAAAGCTTTAACAAAATTAAGTATTTCTGTACATTTTGAATGCAATCTAACTTTCCAACTCAGAAAACGAAAAAGTGCCAAAAGTCTTCTCACATGGCTGAGCTGCTTTGCAATATACTTCACCACTGAAGAATACAAATATGTATAAAGTAAACTATGATGCAATCTAACTTTCCAACTCAGAAAAATGATAAAGAGCATGAACAAAGAACATGTAAAAACAAATGCAAAATGTGCACAATCTAAAATGAGAAACTGTAACTGCAAGTAACAAAGTCTGAGCCATGGTAAAGAGTTACATTGAACACCAAGCTGATCAGATAACTCCCTGGTTGGTCTGAAGTCCTTCTATCTCCAGGATCTGTACAAATCGGCACATTATGCCAAAAGTCTTCTCACTGGCTGAGCTGCTTTGCAATATACTTCACATTGTTAGAAAAGGCTCCAGAAGGCCTTGGGGACATCAGTATCAGGGGTTGGAGCTGGACAGGCTCTTTCATCAGCACTTCTCCTTCCCTTTGCCAGCCAGGACCTCACATACTGTTCCGGATTGAACTGTCCTAGTGATGGTCCATTACATTTAATGAAAACCAGGCTGGACAGTCGGCTGACAGAGAGAGCATTCCTTTTTGCAGTAAGGATATCGTTCATGCAGCTGAATGCCCGCTCACACTCACTAGTGGAGACAGCGATGGTTCGGACTGCTTTCAGTAGAGGCTCCATGGCAGCAGGTGTACGGGATGCCCTGGTTTCCTTGTATTCGCGAAAGCCCTGAAGTCTCTCTTCTGTCCACTTTCAGCACTTCGCACAAACGTAGCACCTCTACGTCCCCATACTGTACGTCTAACTCCTCTTCAGGCCAACTTCCAGGATGGATAACTTTCATGTCCTGGATTAGCTGATTGTCCCGGGCCTCCCGGCCATGTAATGGGATTTCTCTTGTGCTGACATGAGAGGAGGTTGTGGAAGTCATTCTGTGTCTCAGATTCTCTACCATACTGTGGAAAAACTGACCTGCATGAATCTGTACAAGCCTGCCATTCTCACGCAGGGCAACACCCTTGAAGGACTTCTCAGCTAGAGCTGTATGAACTGTAGTCATGTGTGGGCCAGGCATGGTGACCATGGATTCAAAAACTCGTATTTCTCGAGTTAAGAGCCTATCTGCTGTAGGCAGTGTCATCTCTCTTTTTTGGAGTTGCCGAGAGAGGTCGCTGAGCTCTGTGAGCGCATCGTACATCAGTCCCAGATTGCTGACAAACGTTGCAGATGTGAGCACATCATCCAGGCCCTTGTACTTTGCTCTGTCTCTGGAATCCCTGCTCGTGTCGTTTGCAGCATTTGTGAAGTGATCATGAAGCACTCGGTAGTTTTCCCAGACTGCTCTGACGCTCCTTTCACTTGAAGCCACCCAGCGAATGGACAAAACACGCCCTATCACCAGGAGACGCTGTCCGACTGCTTGCGCACACTGCGCTAACTGCCTCTGATTTTTGGGGGAGGCATGGAACAAGGAATAGAGTTTGTCAAAAAATATCTGGAAATGATTGAGCCCTGAGACCTCCTTGACCACATCCCCAACTGCCAGCTCTAGACGATGATTGGAGCAGTGCCACACAAACAGGCTTGGGAATTTACTACACAACTGGGTAGCAACGCCTGTTCTCTTCCCTAGCATGACTGAAGCCCCATCACATGCAAAAGAAACGAAACACTGACCTAAAAAGTCCTCGTTAAAATCTCTTCCAAGACACTCCATTAACGCCTTTGTGATGTCATCAGCCGTTGTTCCATCCAACTCGATCAGCTCCCAAAAAAACGTTTCGGGCTCAGCATCAGCTAATGCTGAGCGTAGACACACAACAAGCACCGTTTTACCACTAATAGTGGTAGATTCATCGACCAAAACACAGAGTTTTCTTTGGTTTTCTGTAATGTCTTTTGCCATTTTTTTCTTCAGCTCATGAGCTATGTGGTCGATGATTTCGCCACAGGTTTTATTGGAGTGCAAAACCCTGCCCACGTTCAGCCCATTCAGTTTCTGTACATTCAAATCAATTGGCATGTCTGTGAATGGCCGGCTATGTTTGCCAATTTTATATGCCGTTCGAAAAACTCTGATAGTGGTGTCTAATTCAGATTTATGCATAGACTGCACTTGATGTTGAATAGTTTCACGTGAAGCAGATGTAAGGATGTCAGCAGCTTTTACATGGGCTTGTGATTCTTTATGTTCTTTGATTTTTTTTCTCAGGCTAGCTTGTTGTTTGCCCTTGTCAACACCGAAATGAGACACTGCACACTCACCCCATTCAGTTGACAGTTTCAGTCCTTGTCCAGTGTGTATTCCCAAAGATTTGACATCTCTGCATATCCGACATCCTAGCTTCTTATCTTTAAGAAGGAGCCATGCATTGGTCTTGCAAAAATATTGCACCTGGTCCGTTGTCCAGCAGTCAGGTGCATCGCTTTGCCCGGTGTTGGTGGTGGCAGTTGCGCCAGCAGCAGCTAACGTTAGAGGCTCTGGAGGAGGCGGCGGAGCTAGTGCTAATGCTAATGCACTAGAACTTGGAGCAGGAGGATCAACCAAAGAAAGCTCCCCATCAGACACAATTTCCAACACAGGCACAGCATTCTCTGTATTTTAAGTTTCTTCCGGCGACAACCGCTGTCTTTTTGCACTTTTATTAATCCACGCTAACATTTTAGAAATGCTAATTTGTGACGTGACTTGCTTTCCTTCTCTCGGGGGCGTGCCTGCTCTGTTCTATCACTCTACATAGCCACCCACTGGGTGGGAGTTGCACTGCATAAACACAACACACGTGCATCTAGGTATGTAAATTGTAAAGCATTAAAACATGGTTTTACTAACAGTTTTCAGCATGTTGTTACTTCGGCATTATTATTATTATTTTGAAACGTGTATTACTATTAAATCACGGTCAAATAGGTTAATTTTGACATAGTCGTTTCCACCACAGTATTTACATGGAGAAGATAAGCCCCGCCCCCTCTCCAGCACGTTCTGTTTGAATGACAGGAGTAAACAGCTGACAGCCGCTGTGAAACTCCAGCGGTTAGAGCGATGAGAATGTCCGTTCGGCACCTCATGACGCATCTACTGAGTACCGGGCGGCTGTATATATATATGGATGTATAATAAGAACGGCGGGAGAGTGTTGAGTACTGGCACGGTGCATGAGTACCGGAGTACCGCCAGCATGCCGGTACTGAGCAAGAAGTGCCGGTACTCCATGGGTCAGAACCAGAAGTGCCGGTACTGCGTACCGGTGAGTACCGGCCCAATTCCAGCACTGCTCTCGCCTCCGAACTGTTGGTGACAGGGCATTCAGTGTTGCGGCCCCCACCCTCTGGAATGCACTTCCTACCGAGATCCGTAATGCTGCCTCCCTGGACATCTTCAAATTATCACTAAAAACACACCTGTTCACCCTGGCCTTCGGGCCCTAGCACTTTTCTGGTCCCCTGGCTTCCTTTAGTTATTTCTTTGGTTTGCCCGTTGATTGTCTGTTTGTTTTGTTTGTCCACCATGTACAGCGACCTTGGGTCCCTTGAAAGGCGCTATATAAATATCATTTATTAAGTGTTTCAGTGCTGCGCGGGTGCGCACCCAATAGCGATAGCCTTGGAGGGCTGCGCCATTTACTCATAGAAGCTGGGTTTACAGTAGGTAACCTCAGGTCTCTTCAGTGGACCACTGCTGCTTGTTAAGTTTCTCCATCGTTGTGTACAAACTGGATAAAACGCCGGCTTTTAGTTGTTGTTCAGGAGTTGATCCCGCCCCTGCCCCTGCCCCCGCCTCAACGTAAGCGTGACGTATGTGGTGCTTTTGCTCTGGCCGGAAAAAATTTTGGTGCTTGAAACAAACCGGATTCCGGAGCTAAGAGGCTGCTCCGCTGCGGTGTGAACAGGAAAACCCAGTGCTTTTCAAGCTCCAGCTCCGAACCGGCCCTGAAACACCATTGCTGTGAATGAGGTAATAGTGGAGAGAGTGAATACTGCTGAATACACATACTTTACAGAGATGCTGTATGCGAAACCAATGTGAGTTTGGAAAATTGCACAGTATAATATGAGGGGCCGTACGGGACATTATTCAGAAATACCGTTCACAGACACATATGAAACGCACGCACACACACACATGAAACTGGTTCATATATATACACATGTGAAACGCACCCACACACACATATGAAATACACATGTGAAACATACTCACTCACACACACACGAAATACGATTTCAGTATGTTGTGTGAGGGGGATTTCAGTATGTTGTGTGAGGGGGATTTCAGTATGTTGTGTGAGAAGGATTTCAGTATGTTGTGTGAGACGGATTTCAGATGAACAGGAAGTCGTTTAAAAAAAAAACAGCAAAGAACCGCGAATTTCAAAAAAGCGAAAACAATATTTTTACAAAGTAACGCGTTACTGTAATAATATTACTTTTGTCGGTAACGGAGTAGTGTAACGTGCTACTTTGATAATTCAGTAATCACACTACAGTTACTAACATTGCCCCGACACGCGTTACTTACTAAAATCAGTCATAATCAAACCTCAACAAACACCTGCAAAGAACACATGCTAAGGTGAAGCTAACGCACAGCTATTTGTTGTTTGTTTATATCGCGTCTGTTCTTCTTCTCTGTTTTCCGGTTGTTGCCTGTTTTGAATGACGAATACACACTACCGCCACCTGCTGGTAAGGAGAGTTATTGCCACTCACGCATGCGCAGTTCGTACGTGCTCGGCTGAAGTCTTTGCGGTGTCTGGTTCTAGTGCAACACATGGCCAACACGCAGGAGAACACGCCGACGCAACAGCGTGAGCAGAGATAGACTGCGCAAAATATACAGATAGCAGGAGACAGAGGACAGCCATGGTCAGATAGGAAAACATTCAGGATCTGGATCAGTCGTATGCGACAATGGAAACTGAACTAAAGAGAACATTTGAAACTTTAGCAGTCTGCGTGATCTGCCTGTAGGGAGGGGCGGGCCGGCCCTGCGAGTAAAGTAACGAGTTACTTTATGTAGAGAGTAACGAAGTAGTGTAATATATTACTTTTTTTTAGTAACGACCCCATCTCTGGTGACAATGTAACTTAAGTGTTGCACGGCCAGATACGGCTCGAGAAGCTGACTCAGATAAGGAAATATTTTGATATCGATGATCTGATTGATGATGTGATGTCAGTGTGATATGAATGATAAGTGCGACACGTCGGCGTCTTCTCTGCATACGGCAGTTTAAACTGCATTTCCTTTTTCCTGTAATATGACTTGATAGATTTAAACTCCGCACACTGAGCTCTGATCGGTCAACAGGCGGTGCTTTCACTGAGTTGATCTCTTTTCTATAGACGCCGGAGGCAGGGCAAGCGTAAGATGAAAAAGTTATTTAGCCTTCCCAAACCTGAGCCTCACGCGCCGCCTATGCTCTTCAGCCCCTAAATTAATGTTAGCTGTCAAGTTAGCACTAGCACTGACGTTAGCTCCCTCCTCTCTCGGTTCTGTTGTAGCAGCAGTCACAACGTACGATGTGCTACCACCAGCTACATTCGGTTGGTCTTCTTGATCAGGTTGTTTGGCCGTCTTTTAAAAGAAATTGCCCAAGGTAAGTTGTTTTTTTCTTTTCGACATATCAGCAGCAGCAACAATGCCTGGTAAACATGCAGTGCTAACTAAACGAGCTTGTGAGTGAGTGGGTAGTGGGTGGAGCTGCGGGCAGTGTGCAAGCAGGCGACACTTTTTTCATGAATCATAAACTCTTAATATAATTTGATTTCACTTATTTTACACCTTTGAAAAAAAAAAAACATGCCCAAAATGGAAATTATTTGGTCATCATATCAGTATTTTAGAGAGCTCCCCCCAAATTTCACAAACCATGTTCCCAGGGGAGCTCATGTCACCACTAGGGGAGCTATAGCTCCCCCTGCTCCCCTCCAGTTCGCACCCTGGTCGTCGCCTCCTCTTGGGGGGTCCGGGGGCATGCTCCCCCGGGAAGATTTTTTTTTAAATATTGAAGTTGAAAGCATCAATCTGGTGCACTTTGAGAGCAACATTAACCCTACCTTAATAACACCTTAAAGCGGACAAAAGGCACTGGAGAACACTCATTAACACCCTTTAATGAAGCAAACTAATGCCTTAGCTCACTCAAATAGTCGTTTACTTATTAAGGTGAAACGAATGTGCGTAGAGTTTTAAAGGATGCGGATAGTCTCACCTTGATTCTGGCGCATTGCTTATCGTTTTATAGATCTATTCTCATCCACCATCTTTGTTTGTGACGTAAAGAGTGTAAGAGTCACGTTTCTGAATCGGACACTCTGAGTGGATGCAGTCACAGCCAATCGGAGTCTGATTCAGAGGGTTGCCTGTCAGTTCTGTTGTTATGTGTACTGAAACGAGAGCCGGTATAATTCCACGCGCGAAAACAAAATACAAATTGGAATACGTTATTTTAGGGTCTTAAAAGTAGACTGAGGTATGAAGGGTTAACGTTACATCTTAGGATAATTTTTAGTCATGTTCTGTATACATACTAACATATAAGGGTATACTTAGTGTGGTTACTCCATGTTTACTAGCTATAACATTAACGTTACATCACTCTTTTTCACTTCTTACTCAGTCAGCCAGAGTGCAGATATCACCATTAGATTCACAAACCTGAAACATCATCCATTTATTGACTGCTGGTGATGACATTGTTGTCAGCTGCTGATATTGCTGCTGCTGCAGCTTGTGGCGCCTGCTTCGATGACAATAACGTTCTAATATCCATAACTGTATAGGCTATTAGCTTAAAACTCGTCAGGCACTATAAGGATCACTTCTTCTTCAGGGCAGGCGACGCAGTACGCAGACTAATGTCCCACAGTGGCTGCCTCTCTGGTGGACTCCGGTACTGCACATTACTCCCGAGACGTTTAAAAAAAAAAAAAAAATAAGTTTTAATTTTTTTTAAGTGAAACATCCGGGGCTTTTCAGAAAATATCCGGGGCTTGAGCCCAAGTAGCCACCCCCTAGCGCCGCTACTGCCGCACTGTCAATGAATTAAAAGTAAATATATAAGTCGTCATGAACACATCTGTCCATCAGACAGAGGCTGCTGTGCCTCCTGTCATCATTAATGGACGTCTCTTTAAAATGACCGCTCAGAGGAGAGGAGTTCTCATTTCTCTAAGCGCCTGCTGCTTCCCCTCCTCTCTCCTCGGTTCCCCTCCCCAGTCCTCCGCTCGCATCTCCTATGGGCGGCACCAAGTCTCGAGGATAGGAGTCGAAATTTGAGTATTGAGAAACCTCTTTAGTCCCGCCCACAGGAGATAAGAGCAGAGGACCGAGGAGGGGAACCGAGGAGAGAGGAGGGGAAGCAGCAGACGCTTAAAGAAATGAGAACTCCTCTCCTCTGAGCGGTCATATTAAAGCGACGTCCGTTCATTATTACGTGGCAACAGTTGCATCAGCTGTCGAGGGTTTTGTCATAGCGCTGTATTTTATAATCTCTGTTAGATCAGCTGAACATTGTTACCCCACATATTTACTTTGAATTCATTGAGAGTGCGGTATAATGAGACAATAACAGGCTACAGATGCGGAGACACACACACACAAATATATTTATATAAATATATTAGGGCTGTCAAGTTAACGCGTTAATAACGTGTTAACGCAAAAAAAATTAACACCACTAATTATTTTAACGCGATTAACGCATGTGTATTTTTTTTCCTCGGCCGCCCCGTAGTTTCAGAGCGCATCGAGTTTAAAATACCATCTACAAGCTGATGCTGACAGCCCCGCTCCTGCCGCCCGCTTGTGGCAGACCACACTTCCACACTCACCGGCAGGCACCGACTGGCTGTTGGGAGGGTGTGTGTATGTGTGGCCCGAGCGAGCGAGAGAGAGACCTTACGTGCATTGTTGTTGTTAGCATCTGGTGCTAGCTAGCTGCGCTAACGGATATGGAGCTGTTTAAATGAAAACAGAGGAGCGACATTTCGCCACAACTGCGCCGAGCACTTGACTTTATGCAGGAAGCCAGACAGTGGGACATTGTACGAAAAGTCAGCACACTCAGCACGGATAGTGCGCAACATGATTGCAGCTCCCGTTCGAGCATATGCCTTGAGTTGCACATAGCTCCAACGATCCATCACACACACACACACACACACACACACACACACACACACACACACACACACACACACACTTTGTATTGTATGAGAGAGGTTCCAGGTTGAATTGAGGCGAATATTTGTAATGTTCAGAGGTTGTTGTGTTTAATATTCATGAGAATATTTGTCATTGTTCAAATGAAACCAACATTAGCATAAAGCATATTTGTCCACTCATATGTTGATAAGAGTATTAAAAACTTGAAAAATATTCCTCTAAGGTACATTTAGAACAGATAAAAAATGTGCGATTAATTTGCGATTAATCGCGATTAACTATGGACAATCATGCGATTAATCGCGATTAAATATTTTAATCGACTGACAGCCCTAAAATATATACATTTTAAAGTATGAGAGCACTCTCATAATAACGTAACACAATCAGAGACTGGATATATCCCCCCCCCCCTCTCTCTGGTCGCTGAAATGGGGAATTGAAATTACGGGCCAAAAGTTGTATTTACAAGTATTAAAAGTAAGCAGAGGACACCAAACCAACTGAGACCCGTCTGTCCGCCGCATCTACGCACTGTACAACACACACCTACACACACCTACAGCTCCTAACCAGTTAAGCCCTGAGCCTGTTTTTCAGGTTTCAGGCTCGAAAATGCCACTAACACAACAAATGATATATCTTCACTTCTAAAAGGGGTAAATTAATAATTATTTTTCTCAAAGCAAGGTTACATCTGTGAGTTGGATGTAGAAGTGTCAGAATCAATATAGATGTTTTTATTTTAAAGTAAATTCAGATGGAACATAGTAAAAACATGTAAATTCTAATGTCCACCTAAAAAAAAACCTTTACTTATAGTGAAAACTACCCTTGCATGATGGGTTAGTAGACTAAAAGCTTTAGGAATCCAAACTATAACATATAAGTACCCTGTATCAAGATTGATGCAAAACAAGTGACATTTGACCTTTTTAGAGAGATAAATAAAGTCCAAGCGGACTCACCTCTGGGTAATTTGGGAACCATCGGTTCCATTTGAACTTTTTCACTGTAAAAATCATTTTATTACTTTGAATTATCACCAGAGACGTGCACACAGACTCTAGGTAGTGCTTGAGCACCTGCCCGTTTTGCCCTCTTGACAGCAATGTGCCCTTTTTGAAAGTTTGTTTTTTACAGTTTATTTTTTATTTTTTTACAGTCTACTGTATGTGGCTCATGGTAACATCGATCAATTCTGGATTAAAAGCTTCTAATATATACAACAATGCCCCAAATGCGCGTTGTAATTTTGTCAGACATCCCCACACGTGCCCCGCGGCACTCCCGTACGTGCCCTGGCTGCAGCCCCTCCCTTCCCTGCTCTCAACGTGAACGCGCAGCGCGCAGAGCTGACAGTCAGACAGGCCACGGCGGGTGTGTGGTGCAGCAGCACGCAGCAACACGATTAAAAGTGCCCTAGTGACGACCAAGTAAGTAACCACCAGGTAACAAATACAACGAGTGTATTGTTTAATCCCCTAAATCAGATGCCAAACTAAACTATACAGGGTTCGTACGGTCATTGAAAACCTGGAAAAGTCAATAACAATATTTTTCCCAAAGTTTTGGAAAAGTCATGGAAATGTAACTAAAGTTGCGTCAAATATAATTTACATTTTATCTAATCGCCGAAATAATCTGCGGTCGCGAGCTGTTATGTGCCATCATGATGCACATGGTGTTATTTTTTAATATATGAAGCGCGAGCTGTGTGCTTGAGTCTTCTTGCCTGTCGGGCCGGCTGAACTCTGCTGCTCCGGGATGAGGGTCAGCTACATTATCTAGGGTGTGTTCGTTAACTGTGCGGAGTCACTGTGGCACAGAATGAGCCGCTGGTGAACAGCTGTTAGAACGGGCCGTTCAGAGCAGAGCGGCAGAGCGTGATGTGAACTGAAAAGTTTTTCTGTCGCAATATCATTGTCACTATCTGCTAACGTTAGCTTTAGCCTTCGTTTTCTAATAGTTTTTTTCATAGGCTATAAACAGAGGTGGTATAAGTATAGAGATTGTAGGCTACTAGAGTAAAAGTAGAAGTACTCAGATCTTGTACTTTAGTAGAAGTACTCAGATCTTGTACTTAATAAAAGTAGAAGTACTCAGATCTTGTACTTGAGTAAAAGTAGAAGTAGGCTACTCAGATCTTGTACTTGAGTAAAAGTAGAAGTACCAGAGTGTAGGAATACTCTGTTACAGTAAAAGTCCTGCATTCAAAATGTTCCTCAAGTGAAAGTAGAAAGGTATTATAAAAATACTAAGAGGCATGAAAATACATTTTCAAAATGCTCAACAGTGCTGCCAAAATTATAAACTGACTGCTACACAATTAAAATAAATGCTTTTATATATTTCTATTAGATGTAACTCTTTGGCGTTTCTGTTATTATTACCTGCTGCTTTAGTTGTTCTGACTGCTAAAATCCTCTGTTATTCCTAATTTTAAAGCCGATATTCCGTGGGGTCGGGGGGCTCGGATCCTTGTCACCTTTTTCATACCTGATGAGTTTGCATCCCTGACTACAGTTGCTTTAGCGTGTAGAAGCTAGTAAGCCTACTATTTGATTTGATTTAGATAGGCATCTGCATCAGACAGCATATGGTTATTGAAATAAATATATACGCAATTACGAGATACTAGATGTGCCTTTAATAAATCTCACACTACTAAGGCAGCGGCGGTTCCACCAGGGGCGTCAATCCGGGGGGGGGGGGGGGGGTTAGTCCCCCCCTAGCTTCAGATTGGACCCCCCTAAGTCATTTAGAATAATACAAATAAATGTTAAAATAATTATGTTTTGATAATAAATCAGTAAAATAAGAATTAAATAACATAACCCTAAAACCGAAATAAAGTAACCAAAAACCGAAAAGAAACTAACAAAATCCGCCATTATCCGGCAAATGTTTGCGCACAATTTCGGCGCGACCGCCATGACAACTCAGAAGGTGCCCTTTTTTTTCTTCTCTTGAGCACCTGCCCCTATAAATGTCTGTGCACGCCACTGATTATCACTATAGGTATTCATTCCATCCAAATACAACTGTTGTGAAAAAATAAATAAAATAATAAATAACATATTATATAACATAATATAACACTCCGTTATCCTCTGAATTAGCCCCGAGCGAAAAATGCTAACCTATTACTGCACCGAAAATCACTCCTCGCTCCCTTATTACTTATCCTAGCTTCACATCCAACACATTGTTTATGATCGCAAGGAGACACAGAATCTAACGGTGCCCACCTCAACACTGAAAAATACAAACTCGCGACGTTATCAACAAAAACGTACATCAAAACAAGTGGTGCTAACATGCACTAGGCTAACAATGACTTACCTTCCTCGTTGTCTGGTCTAAACTGGTCTTCAATGGCATTAAAACGATAAAAACGATGATGTAGTTAATCCATAGATTAATATCCAATGGGGCTGTGTCCCCTTTGAAATGTTATAAGCAATCTATAAGCAATACAACTGCAATTCCGTTATCTGCTGTCCGCTCTGTGCTCCGTGCGCTCTGGGTCCTGCTGCATTTCCTGCTTGTTACGTTGTAAACAATAAATGAAGTCGGCTGCGTAATATTGTTACGCTGGCTGGCATTCTTTATACTTTACGCAGGACCATATCTCTGGAACCCATTGGTCGATTCGTGTGATTTACACCTTTTTCTCAACTATCAGAACCAATAGAATCGATGGGCAGTTCCCAAATCTACTTAATATTACCATAGCGGACGTAATAGAGAAGCAAACGAAGCATATCTGAAAGTGCAAGCCTGGACGGCAATACTTTATACCGAGTATATTGCCATAACTATGATGATTGATTATCAGTAAAACATTCTACGTGACACAAAGACATTGTATTAACCTTGAGATGCGTTTTTATTCCGTTGAACACAACTTTTGATCACAAATCAAAAAAGGTAAGACGTAATTATTATAATATTTTTGGAACCGGATGTTGTTTACTTTATCTTTTCTGGCTGATAGCTCCAGGAATTCGAGGTCGGACAGTGATGACATTACATGTGTGGAATCTGTGGAGTCTCAGCTTTAAATCGTATATCTTGTTTGTGCAGTTAAGATAGTAATAAGGGCATTTCTACCGTGTGTTGTGTGTAAAAAAGCGTTAGCATTAGTTAGCATTGTTTCGCTCAATGCTAATTCAAAGGCTTGGTATTACTCTTGTGTTTTTTTTAACTAACAATTGTTCTTATTGTCAGTTAGCGAAGTTTCTTACCTTTTAAAGGGTATGAAACATTAATAGTTTCATAAATGTTAAGAAGCCCTGAGACATGTGAGAGAAACAAAACTGTGGGAGGGGTCCACTGGGGGGACCTTCGGGCTTAACTGGCTAAAGCATATCAGGCTACAGCCGTTGTGTATTTTATTATGTGAAGCACTAAATGGTCTTAGAAAAATATCCACTCTTTGTTTGCAGTTATCTACTAAACTAAAGCAAATAAAGAGAGTAGGCCTGTTATACTGAGTGAGTGATATATATTTTACACACTGCTCTGCTTTCTGCACGGACCTTACAGCTGTTCTCTCTGGAAACATTGTGACGCAATGAGAGCAGTTTCTAAAATAATATCCAGGGGGATGCATGCAGAGCTGTCATTGGCTGAGATAAGTCCGGCCGTGCGTCACGCCTCCACCGTTCCCGGAAATGCATCCGCGGAGGAGCCGTGGAGGAACCATCAGTGTATCCTCGGGTTGCGGTCGGATAGTTTAAAAATCAGCTCCTAAGTTCTAACCCTATCTCCTATTCCTTGACCTCTGAGTGAAACGTCACGGGGTTAAGGGATAGTGGATAGGAGAATTCAAAAGGACTTAGGAGAAGAGACTGCGGTACTTTAGAGAATCCGAATGCACTTTCACTATCCGACGTGTTTATCATGTGCTAGCCGACGTCATTTTGTGCGTCTGGGGAAACTATGGAAACTAAAGTTTTCTATACAGCGGACTACAACATGGATGTTTAATAAGAACGACGGACTCATCTAGAGACTCTGCACCGTGCTCTGATGCTGTTGCTTTGCTTTATGAACGTGGACTACAGAGAAACATATTCTTCATGACCAAAGTTGGAATTGAAATAAAAAATGAAAGTGAAACTCATGCTGGTCACCCTCCGGTCCACATTAATACAAATGATCCCAATACGTATGATTGTATGAACTATGAAAAGATCTTAAAATCAATACAAATGTATTTATTATAAACGTTAGTCCTTAACACCTATCACTGTGTACATCACCATTCAAACATTACATTGCATTTAGCTGACGCTTTTATCCAAAGCGACGTACAATAAGTGCGTTCGACCAACAAAATACAAACTTTAAGAAAACAGAATCATATAAGTACATCAGGTTTCATAGAGCAAAAACATTTCAAGTGCTACTCAACTGGCTTTAGATAAGCCAGTCCTTTATTAGTATATAAGTGCTTTGTTAATAGTTCTATCGCTCGAAGTGGAGTCGAAAGAGATGAGTTTTCAGTCTGCGCCGGAAGGTGTGTAAGCTATCTGCTGTCCTGATGTCAATGGGGAGCTCATTCCACCATTTTGGAGCCAGGATAGCAAACCCACGTGTTTTTGCTGATGGGAACTTGGGTCCCCTTCGCAGCGAGGGTGCAGCGAGCCGTTTGGTTGATGCAGAGCGTAGTGCACGTGCTGGGGTGTACGGTTTAACCATGTCCTGGATGTAGGAAGGGCCAGATCCATTCGCAGCATGGTACGCAAGTACCATTGTCTTGAAGTGGATTCTAGCAGTTACCGGAAGCCAGTGGAGGGAGCGGAGGAGCGGCGTGGTGTGGGAGAATTTAGGAAGGTTGAAGACCAGACGAGCCGCTGCATTCTGGATGAGCTGCAGAGGTCGGATGGCACATGCAGGTAGACCAGCCAGGAGGGAGTTGCAGTAGTCTAGGCGTGAGCTGACGAGAGCCTGGACCAGAACCTGTGTGGCTTTCTGGGTCAGCTGGGGACGTATCCTCCTGATGTTGTAAAGCGTGTATCTGCAGCAGCGGGTTGTAGCAGCGATGTTTGCAGTCAAGGACAGGTTGTTATCTAGGATCACACCCAGATTCCTTGCAGTCTGAGTCGGGGAAACAACAGAGGTGCCGATGTTGATTGTTAGGTCAAGAGTGGGACAATCTTTTCCCGGAAGGAAAAGCAGTTCAGTCTTGTCAAGGTTGAGCTTGAGGTGATGAGCAGACATCCACTGAGAGATGTCAGCTAGACAAGCAGAGATGCGTGCGATGACCTGGGTCTCTGAGCGGGGAAAGGACAGAATTAATTGGGTGTCGTCAGCGTAGCAGTGGTATGAAAAACCATGCGGGCTAATGACAGATCCAAGCGAGTTTGTGTACAAGGAGAAGAGGAGGGGACCGAGAACAGAGCCCTGAGGGACCCCTGTAGTTAATTGACAAGGGTCGGACTCCGACCCTCTCCAAGTAACCCTGTAGGTGCGGTCTTTGAGGTATGAGGTGATGAAGGAAAGTGCAGAGCCTGAAACTCCAAGTTCTTGGAGAGTGCGAAGGAGGATCTGATGATTCACCGTGTCGAATGCCGCAGACAGGTCCAAAAGGATGATGACAGAGGATAGGGAGGCTGCTTTAGCAGTGTGCAGTTCCTCAGTGACAGCAAGGAGGGCAGATTCTGTGGAGTGACCTGCCTTGAAACCAGACTGGTGCGGATCCAGAAGGTTGTTCTGATGGAGATAACAGGAGAGTTGTTTAAAGACAGCGCGTTCAAGTGTTTTAGACAGGAACGGGAGGAGAGAGACAGGCCTGTAGTTTATAACATCAGACGGGTTGAGAGTGGGTTTCTTTAGGTGAGGGTTTACTCTTGCCTCCTTGAGACTGTTTGGAAAGTGACCAGAAGTTAGAGAAGTGTTGATGAAATGGGTGAGAAATGGTAGAATATCAGGAGCGATAGTCTGAAGGAGGTTTGAAGGGATAGGGTCCAGAGGACAGGTGGTAGGGCGGGCAGAGGTAATGAGGGTAAGAACCTCACTTGGCGAGAGAGGGGAAAAGGAGGTTAGTGTGCGGGTGGAAGGAAAGTCTGGTGACCCAGCGGTGAGTAAAGGTGAGTCAGAAAAAGAAGAGCGAATAGCATCAACCTTTTTTTCAAAGTGGTTAACAAAGTCGCTTGACAGAAGTGAGGAGGGGGGAGGGGCTTTGGGAGGGTCCAAGAGGGTGGAGAAGATGGAAAATAGTTTTTTAGGATTGGAATAGGAAGATTGGATCTTATCTTGAAAGAAAGTGCTTTTTGCTTGAGAGATCGAAGCAGAGAAAGAGGAGAGGAGAGCCTGATAGGTTAGGAGGTCGTCGCGGTGTTTGGATTTCCACCGTTTCCGCTCTGCTGCCCTAAGGACGGTTCTATTAGCACGCAGTGCGTCATTTAGCCAGGGAGCAGGAGGGGACTGACGAGCCTGCCAAGATGTGAGAGGACAGAGAGAGTCCAGAGAGGATGAGAGAGTAGAGAGGAGAGTTTCTGTAGCAGAGTTTGGAGGCAGGAGTTGGAACGAGTCAGAGGAAGGGAGGGCTGAGAGCACCGATGAGGCAAAGGTAGAGGGGGAGAGGGAACGGAGGTTACGGCGGACAGGTGCAGGATGAGAAGAGATTAGTTTGTTATTTTTGGAAAGGGGTAGAGAGAATGAAATGAAGAAGTGATCAGATGTGTGGAGCGGGTTTACAGAGAGGTTAGAAGTAGTGCAGTTCCTTGAGAATATGAGATCAAGGACATTGCCAGCTTTATGAGTTGGTGGGGATGGAGACAGTGAGAAAGCAAAGGCGGTTAACAGAGATGTTAGTTCGTCTATCTTCCCCGTCTGGAGGTTGAAGTCTACGAGAAGTACAGCGGGAGGGCCAGTTTCAGGGATGTGTGAGAGGAGATTATCTAATTCCTCCAAGAAGTCCCCCAAGGCGCCTGGTGGACGGTAGAGAACAACAATGGTTAATTGTATAGGATGGGTTACTGTGACAGCATGGAATTCAAAGGTGGAAGGAGTGCAGTTAGGTAGCTCGAAGAGGGAAAAGCTCCATTTCGGAGAGAGCAGGAGACCAGTGCCACCTCCTCTGCCAGTGGGTCTGGGTGTATGGGAAAAGGAATATGCTGTGGAGAGAGCTGCTGGGGTGGATGTGTTGAATGGAGTAATCCAGGTTTCAGTGAGAGCAAGGAAATCCAGGGTCTGCAGGGAGGCGTAGCCAGAGATGAAGTCAGCCTTAGGAACAGCTGACTGGCAGTTCCACAGGCCACCTGAAACTAGATGTTGGATCTCAGTGGAGCACGTGGGATAGACGACAGCAGGCCGGTTATAGCGATTAGGAGATACACAGGGCCAGTGATAATTGCGAGAAGACACATGAACAGGAATGGAGAAAATACACATGATTATAGCATGAGGGGCTAGAAAGCTAAATAAAATAAAATAAGACACCAGCGATACTTAGCTCAATCAGAGTAGGATTTGCCTAATCTTTGCCACCCTCGTGACTCCAGCAGGACTCCAATGTCTTTGTCAGTCTTACTCCAGCAGGACTCCAATGTCTTTGTCAGTCTTACTCCAGCAGGACTCCAATGTCTTTGTCAGTCTTAGCCTGTCTGACGCTCCAGGAAAGAGCTACCTAAAATGGACGCCTGATTGCTGAGTTCTCACAGCTTTGGGGCCACGCCCCTTTAATTAGTTAACTCTCTACAGCTGATGGGCGACAGCTGAGAGGCCCTGCCTATTGTAATGCAGGCTTGAGTGCCTACTGAGACCTGTGTAACAGGTTCACGTGAGCAGATCTGAGATTTAAAATCTCTCAAAAGCGCCGTTTTAGCTACAATAACTACAGAACAATTATACAGAGTAGAATAAATGAAACAGAGAAGTCTAATTAAACAAGAATATAACTTACAGTGGTTGCTGCGTCAATAGGTATTGTCGTCACCCGGTCTATTCGGCACATGTGCAGAATAGACTATTCTAACCGGCGTGTGTCCTGCAGCATAGCCTACTGTACTTCTCAAACCGTCTGGAAGATTTGAACTGAGACATTCTATACACTGTAAAAAAAGATCCTAATTTTACAGGAAATAATTAATGTTTTATAGTAATTATCATGTTTTTTAAATAACTTGCAAAATCCTGTAAAATTACAGATATGAACTATACATTAACAACCCAAAACATTATTTTAAGTATTTTGACAATAACAACAAATAACATTTATTTCATTTTTTTTAAAGTACATTTACTATATAAAATGTACAGTATATTTGCACTTTCAGAACATATATGCAGATGTACGTACAATTACAATTATTATCTGCAATTAAATATGTAACTCGTAATATAAAAGTGTATTACTGTATTTAAGATATTTCTTTGTAATTTTAAGGTAAACATAAAACTGAGAAAAAAAGTGTCAAATAAAAATAAAAATAAAATTTAAGTAAAACATTTTTACATAAAACATTTTCTCAATATTCGATTGAATCCACCACAAACACAAAATATCCAATGTTGAAACAAAAGTAAATACATAATTATGTTTTCATGAAATTCCTAACTTACTATATTATAAACATCTACAGTTGAAAATATCATTAAAAAAAATCAAAAATCATAGAAAGTGGAGAAATCTCTGCAGGGAGGACCAAGGTTTAAAACACACACTGTTATTTACTCAACAATAAGTCAGTTATCCTTGTTTTATTTGTGTTATGTTGCTGTGGGTTTTTTCCATTGGTCAATATACAGCAGGGCTTCTCAAACTCCGGACTAAGGATCCGGACCGAACTGCAAATCAATCCGGACCGAACCCTGTGTCCCATTATTTAAAAAAAATAATAAATCTGATTTTGATAATAAATAAAATAAAAGTGGACCTATTATGCTATATTTAACAAATATACTGTAGGGCCATACCGATACAAAACATGTCTGTGAAGTTTTTTGCTTAAAATACCAAACAGTTCACCCATTGTAACCATGCCTCATACTGCTCAAACCCCTCTTTTGCAGCTCTGTTAGAGAAACGCAGATTTTGGGTCCTTGGCTTGAAAAAAAAAAAAGAGGAGGCGGAGCTAATGCCTGATCAGAATTCTACCACAGATAAAGTTACATTCTGCTGTGATAAAACGCCATCCTGTTCTAAACCACATCAAAGATTATTTCTGCGGGTTTATCACAAGGTGAGTTCCTTTTTTTATTTCCTGCTTTTTAAACACATATCTCTGAGTATTAGCGAGGCTTGCAAAAGTAAACAAAGACGAGGTTACTTTACTGGCATTGATCCGGACCATTGACCTAGTATAAAATTCACAAGTGGACCTTTAACAAAAAAGTTTGAGTACCCCTGAGATAGGGGATCTATTGGCAGCTGCTGATAATAACATTCATCATTATGGTTTACTAATTGTTGTCTTTTTGTCCTCTAGGTTGCACTGCCACATCTACAGTAGTGCAGAATGGACAGAGGAAACATGATTGGGCCTCGAGTTTTTTGCAGCCAATATACATTCTCCTACAAACTTGGGATAGGAGGGTGAGTGAACAAGTTATCCATTGGTTGGAACCTACATCCCCATTGTTAGACGTACTAAATCCTGCTCCTTCAAATTGATAATGTGAACATATGTCGCCATTTTGTAATTTCTGTTATTTTCAGTTGAGAATGTTTCTTCAATGTTTCAAAGTCATCTTAAAAAATTAAACTTACTTTTTGTTTATACTGTTTATAAGTAGATGTTTTAATATTAAATGCTGTATTTATTAATGGTTGTATAATTCTACAAATATTTTTATATTTTAAGTTTTAAAATGTTTATAGTAATTGTTCCCTACAGAACATTTTGTGCTGTAGAACTTTAGGTTCTGTATTTATTTTTGTGTTTGATCATAAAAATCGAATAATTTTTTTTTGATTTGACCCAACTAGACTCATGGGTGAGATGCTTTTTGTGCATTTTTTCTTGTTGTATGTGAATGACGTGATTAGTCACGTTATCCAATAGTATTTGACAGGAAACCATTGTATGAGCTTCCTCCAGGAAGTACCGGAGCTGGGGACTACAGTTATGCACGTCTATCATTGTAAATTGACAGTAAATTGCTGGCAACTCTTTTGCATTACTTTCACAGTACACATTGTAAATTCACAGTAAATTACTGGCAACTCCTGCATTGCTTTCACAATAGAAATGTAAAAGTACAGGCCCTTGTTGTAAGAGAATATTTTCATCTGATCTGTTTATAGAGTTTCTTATTGTTTTATAGAATCTGTGATACTGCAAACATCTGCTTGTCGTCAGTCAAAGACTCCTGTGTAGGTTGAGGCTTGTCTGGATCTCTTTGAGACAAAGCAGACCATTGTCTCGCATCGGCTATTGATTATACGCGGGCTTTCTGGGAGCCCGCCTCTCCTCGTGTTGGTTAGAGGTTTTGTGTCTTTTGGTTCAGAGATTACCTTGGTGGAGCACAAGGACAGTGTGAAACTAGGATGATTTCCCGGCCGTATGTAATTGTCTGTCTCTCAATAAATATCAGTGTATTGACAGGTGAATCCAGTTTCCCTCATTTGATGATGCGCTCAACATTGCTGCAAAGAAGTTTTAACTTCACAATTGGCGTCGCGAACGGTTACCAACAAATCGTCGAGCTGGTGAGTGTAATTTCAAATCTATATTTTGACATTGCCTCGCCAGACTCTGTGATTGACGGTATAAAATTACCTGTGGAACAGATAGATGCAATATTTTTGGTTTCCTCTGTGTGTGTGCACGGCAAATATTCGGAGAGACCTTAAAGAGGGCATCAGTAATGTGGAACTTCGGTTTAAAAGCAATGTAAAGATTTGTACTGAAACGAATCGCCGAATTCTGGAGATTTCAACGGTTGAACTAGTTAAATCAACTCGCCTCGAAATCACCCTGTTGCTGCTGCAGGAAGAGGGTGTGGGTAATTCCCCTCCCCCCCCCCCTGTGGGGAGCAGCACACGAAACAGAACACAGTGTCGTATTATTTTTAAATCGCACCAATATGAGTTTTGGAACTAAACAGAACTCTTATTAACGGGAAACGTGATACGAAATATTACGTCACGCTGTGTTTCATAAACTGAGGGGTTGTTGAATTTGGCTGTTGTTAAAATAAAGGGTACTGAATTCATTAAAAGTCTCTGCCTCTCCGGATCGGGGAGGGCAGAGCACCACTAAATTAGCATAGTGGTTGCTGATTGAGAATAATGTGGTTATTACTCTTCAGCAGATTCCGTTCTTAGAATTAATTAAATTAATTAATATCTCTGCTCTCGGTCGGTTGAGCAGTTTTACCACTACATTTGCATAGTGGTTTTGATTGAGAATAAGGTCGTTTATTGCTCATCAACAGAATTAATGTTTAACAACACAGACTTGTATTTTCTGTTAATCACACCATAAGCTCAAGAACTAAATTGAGCTATTAAATGGGAAGGGTGGTGGCAGAATATTACATTCACACTGTTTAATAAACTTACGGATTATTGAATTGGATTTTGTTAAAAAAAATAAATAAATAAAAATTAAATTAAAAAAACAATAAGTAAAAATAAGTACTGATATTTCCCTACCCCCGCTGAAGTTTCCCTAATTCGGATTAAAATTAAACTGGATGAGTTTAGCTGTCACCTGATATTTGTTGCGGGTTCATGTTTGTTTGTATAATTGTTTCGTGTTTGTTTGTATACCTGCCGTCTTGTGCATGTTTTTGTAACAACTAATAAATTAATCAGTCCACAGCCAGGGTAAAATGAATCTAAATTTCCGCAAAAGGAAAATAAATAGCAAAAAAGCCTCTGTTTTACACCCGGGAACCTCAGAGGCATAACTGCGGGTCATCTGTCTGCTCAAATAGGTCAATGTTGTATTATTTGTTTCATTTATTCTTAATCTATGTATTGTATGGTAATAATGAAAATAAAATAACCTAATGTATTGAACACATTCCGAAACAAAGCAGATAAGACAAGACTTAGACACAATGGTGATTGAACCTTTTTGCACGATTGATGCAAAATGAAAACTTTGTCATTATCTGTTTCCAACTGGCCACTGGAATCAGATAATGGATATGAGTTGAAGTTCAATTACAGTTTTAAATATAGTTCAACATTCTTTATTTAACTGTTTGAAATTATTTCTAGTCAAAATCCCCTCCTTTTCTCTACTCTGCTTGGTGCTGCAGAAGAAGAAAATAAAATAAAACGCAAGACACGAGGTCAGAGACAGGCGTGACCTCTGGAAGGAGAAGATAATTTGAAGCAGACCACAGCACTGCCTTGGGGGTTTTATGATCTTGAGCACAAAGGAAGATCTAATTTCAGCAGTCAGTTTTTTTGGCAGAACTTTTGAGCATTTTGAAAATGTCTTTTCTTGCCTCTGTGCAAGGCTTAGTCTTTCTATCTGTATAGCCACTGGTGTAAAGTAACTAAGTTCATAAACTCCACAAGTCCTATACTTGGGCACAATTTTGAGATACTGGTACTTTATTTGAGTATCTAAAATGTTTTGCTGCTTTATTTTTCTACTCCACTACAGTTCAGTGGTAAATGGTGTACTTTTACTCCACTACATGTATTTAATACCTTTAGTTACTTTCAGATGTGGATGAATGATGTGAAATCTAATCAAGTGTTTAATCAGACTTTAGTTCCACCTGGAGTGAATCCACCAGCTACCGTATGCAGTATACAAAGTCATTCAAACTAGCTGCACCTTCACCAGCTTTGAGAACACTTTCATGATCAATCATTATAAAACATATCATATATAGTATTCTGGAATAAACCAATCTGCACAACGACTACTTTTACTGTCGCTATTTTCACTATATTTTGATGACAATACTTTTATACTTTTACTTGAGTAACATTTTGAATGCAGTACTTTTACTGTAACTTAGTATTCCTACACTCTGGTACTTCTACTTGTACTCAAGAACAAGATCTGAGTACCTAAGCTAACGTTAGCCAGAAACCTTCCATTTTGACACAAAGAACAATGGGGTAATTTCAAAGTAATTCGAAGTAATTCACACAGCCTCTTCCCTATGGGAGGAGCAGCAGTTTCAGCTTCATTTAAATATGTCGCGTAGTTATAGATGGATTTATTTTTTCCTCTAAAAGAGAGAATGTGTATTTTATGTTAGTATTTCAAAAATCTCCTGGGGGAAGAATCCCCCCAGACCCCCTGCGGGGGTTGGGTTTTCAGCATGTGAACTCTTTCACTTGTGAGGAAATGGCAGGATTGGCTCCAGGTCGCCTTTTTATTTACTACAAGACAAATGTTTTTATTTTATTTTAATTTCATACAGTTCGATTTGGATTGAGACAGGGAAATATTCTAAACCTCACGCGTGGCGTTTCACTGACAAGGGGGCGATATAGCGTGTATGTAATTACATTTCAAATACTGATTTGAGCCCCACCACTGTATGGGTTAGCCCTACCATAGATTATCTAACACAAATACTCGGGAGCCGATAAGTCAATAAGTTGCTTATCGCGACAGGCACACAATAAAACAGTGGAAACAAACATGTGTTTGACTTTCATTATTTAATGAAACTGTGTGCCCTTTATAGTCTGTGTCCAATATTGTGTATTTGTATATATATATTATATATATATATCCTAAATATATGCTAAGGTCCCGCTACGGACACGATAGCAGTCGCTTCGTGCGCATGTGTGTAATTAAACCCATGATATCAAAATCTCACTCCAGCCAGGTACCCAAAGTTAGCAACCCTGTCCATACCCCAATAATATTTTATTGATGACAAGTTTGCATCCCTGCCTGTTATCGTTTTCATCACGGAGCTGAAAAAAATAAATAAAAATGGTGTATTGATTACTGATCTGTGCAAGTCCAATTTGTTAACTGACTTTGGTTCTAATGTTAATGTTAATTTGATTTCAACCCATAAGTAATTATTTAAATTAACTCAACATTCCACATGATGGATTAGTGTTCCACATTTTTCCCACTAATTTGTTTATGATTAGGCCAATGGTAAAGAGAGACTTGATGACCCTGTGTCCTTTTTGTTAGCACGTGGTTCCATTTTGTCTAATGGCGTTGGACAGCTTCACTAAGAGTCACCCAGTTCTACCCTGCTACAGTCCGGCTGAGTGCAGTCACAGAGATGCTATGGCTGCTCTACATGACATTAATGGTTTGGTCCGAGAATGGACACCATTTCCTGCTCCCAGAGAGAATGACGCTCCTCACACTGAACAATACAGCCATTGACACTGTCTCACGTGGGTCTGCTCCCCCCCACCGAGCCATGAACTGGAAGCTGGAATTCTGAACACTTGGAACTGTCACACCAGCACCAACCCTTGGGTCAGTTAGATGAGACTAACGGCTTCACTTAGGGCATATGGGTCAGAAATATGACTCTCGTTACCACGGAGTGGGTTGTTTGTTTTTTTAAGGCTATTCATACTGCTATGCAGAGTGAAGAGCCCCTACTATTTTAACAAATACGATGTCAGGGGCCTCTTACTGTCTACTTCTGCATGTATTCACATTATATGGACCATGTTTACACCTGTTGAAACTAGGGCTGCACGGAACTCAGGCTACAATACAACCATTTTGTTCTGCTCTAACGATTCAATTTATAAATTCTACATCAAAATAGTTCGTTTTTATTGTTTCCAATGATAACGTCACCTTAAGTGGAGGAATGCAAACCTGTTTTAAAATGTAAGGTTTTGAATTTCTTTGACATTTCTCAGTAATGACACCCTCAGACGCCCACTATCATTTATGCCAGTGGTTCCCAAACTTTGTTGTGCCCAAGGCACACCAAAGGACAAGTAAAAAATCTCAAGGCACACCTATTGTGAAAAGATAGCCCTTATAACACGTGTTATCACTCATATTATGTAAAGTATCTGTAAATGTGCATAATTATTTACTAATGCCAAATAAAATGTGACAAAGACAACTAAATTACGAAATATTTCCGAAATTAATTTGAAACTTTATCAAATTAGGCTTCATCAAACCAGCAACACACTCATTTACACCAGACAGGTCACAAAATAGAAAATGAGGCAAAGGAAACTCAGCAGAAATTCAGCACAGACAACTGTCAATGCAAGGAAGCTGCATTGTCCATGGTCCGGAACTACAAATTATAAATGTATTACTTTAAAAAAAAAAATGTAATATATTACACTACTTCGTTACTATCTACATAAAGTAACTCGGTACTTTACTCGTTACTTTCCTCGCCGAGCACGTACAAACTGCGCATGCGTGAGTGGCAATAACTTTCCTTACCAACAGGCGGCGGTAGTCAAGCCCCCAGGTAGTGCGCCGGACTCAGATGAACATATTCGTGCTGGCCAAACGGCGGTACTACACTTCCGGTTTGGTTGCCAGGCCCGAAAACACTTTTCCCATTGACTTACATGGGGAAAGAGTGGTCTGTAACTCGTTGGATAATTTTTTTAACTAAATAAACTACCCAGTATGAACACTTGTATAGCCCTTATTAAAAAACATTCGTTCCTCAAGTTGTAAAACATTTGCTAATAACGTTATTCTGAGAGTTATTTCCCTCTGCATTATGAACGCGCATCTAATCCACGGGACCGCGCAGCCCGGCACAGGGAGGGTGCTGGAGCCAGGCTCTGGCTGGAGCTTTTGAAGCTACAACGAGCGTTAAAGGCAGAGAGTGAAATTCAGTGAATACACGTAGTTTACAGAGATGCTGTATGAGGAACCAATGTGAGTTGCGTTTATCTTTACCCATGGATGCACAATGGGAACGGATCCATATCGTCTTACTGCCATCCCACGGAGCTGTAATAATGGATATATTGCACATGTTTGCTGTAATTCATTGTCATACTACATGGGCTGTATGATTGAATCTTGTACCGTAAATGTTGTATTAAATGGAGTTAATATTACCGATATCACTAGATCATTACTAGCTAGCCGCTAGCTGCTAACTGCCGCCTCGTTCATATCAAATCCATGGCGGTAGTGTGTATTTGTCATTTAATACAGGCAACAACCGGAAGACAGAGAAGAAGAATAGACTGCGTGATATAAAATAATGGGCATACCTCCACCCCTCGATAGTTATCGCTGACTCAGCCATGTTTATGCAGCACTGCACGTGGAGATGTGGACGCGCAAGTCGCGCAGATTACGTACATAAATCTACAAAGTACTGATATAGTAAATTAAAAAATAAATGATTATTTTTGTGTAGTTGTATATTGAGAAAAATAATGTATGGTTGTCACAAAATCCCACGGCACACCCGGACTTGCCTCACGCACACCAGTGTGCCGCGGCACACCGTTTGGTAACGGTGGTAACTCAGATGCTTACATGGACTTGTATGTTTTTTTTCCTTCATATCTAACAGAAATAAGAGAGAAAGAGATGGGAAAGTGAGTAAAGAGGGATGGGAAGGAGGAGAGATATTTGCGAGTTGCATACTGACTCTGAGTTTTCTCGATTAATAGCTTATATAGACAATACCATGCTTAGATAGACTCCTAAGTTATTATTTCATATGTGACAATATGTAAGAAAAGGGAGGGAAGAGTCAAATTATATTGAGAAATTGAGCAATTGATTTCATATTGGAACATTCATTTCTCAAACCTATGTTTTATGGAAGAGGAAATGTACTTCTGATAAACTAATCCTTGATCAAACGGTAAATGGTGAATTAATATAACATTTATAATCATTGAGAAAGGGTTATTCCACAGGGACTAGCTCACATTTAACTTAAAATAAAATGTATCTGCTTTGGACTGATGAGTATATGATTCTTGCATGTTAAATGACTAACACAAACCTTACATTTATAATGTGCATGTCTCAGGAAGGCTCCCAAATCATTCTGAGGGGGCCTATCCTATTTTTGTAATTGAATGATAATGTGCTAATCCATTACCTTGAGTTGTCTGCACTCAGGAAAACATCCCTATCAAGTGTTAACCCAATAACTAGGACAGCTCTGAAGGCCAAGGGTCAGAGAGAGAGGATCACACTCTGCGGCTGCAGAGAGCAACTTATCCACGGGCAAGGAGGTCGTTCGAGATGAGAGGATTCTAATCTTCAACTTTCTGATGAGATGGGATGCTTCTTCATTTTCGCTCGCAGGACGAGCGATGGCTTCATACAAGGTTTCTATGTTTCTTGGAGGAGCAGATGTTTTCATAACCTCTCCCATCACAGGGGGGGGGCATCTGGATGTGCCACTTGGAATAGGCAGGTGCACTGCTCTCAAGCAGATAGCAGAAGGAATGCAGGCAGATGAGCCTCTGTTTCACTGGGAGATCATAAAGTGCTCACTGAATTGAGCCACAAAAGCAGAGCAATTGGGGGGGATTGAGATATGGCGCTCTGATGAAGAAGAGTTTTGAGCCAATCAGCACCTCAGTGCTAATCTACAGATAATTGAGTTATGGCGCTCTGATGAAGAAGAGTTTTGAGCCAATCAGCACCTCAGTGCTAATCTACAGTATCAGGATGCCTTTACACACCAGACATTCTGTGTCATAAAGAGAGGAGGAAAACATGTCTTCTGGCTCTCGTACAAAGATAACATTTGAATTGAATGACCAGGGCCCAGGAGTTCAACACTTTTAATCCCTATCTGATCAAATCAGATTTGGATTTTGGGGAGTTCAAAACCAAAAAACAGGATTAGGATCACTTTGATATCCGATCAGATCAGGAAATCCAATCCAAGCTTTAATCTGGATCAAATCTTCAAAACGGGTAGTTCAAACCGACAACACAGGATTGGGATCAGTTTGATCCCAAAAAACTGGATTATCCTGATCCGACCAGAAGGGTGGATTTCCAGTGGATTACCAGAGCAAAATGTACTGTACCATTTATTTAAAAATATGTTTCAATATAAATAAGATGGCAAAGTTTGTTAACTGAAATAATACACCATTTTTAGCCTTCATGGCAAATCAATTTTATTTTTCATTTTTTGGTCACGTTTGTGGTGGCCTATTTTGTTTTCAACCAAATGTTGACATAAATGTTTATGCTCATGAAAGTATCACAACAAAGATTGTCAATCACAAATGTAATTTAGATTAAAGAAAAAATATTTTCAACAACAAAAAAAGTCCATCATCTGTCATCACCTTTCAAAAGTAATTGCGGACAATAGATGTCTCTGCAATGTGGTCTCTTGTCTTCCTTGTATTATTTTTCATGTCCACTAGATGGCGCTCGGTAGGATTAAAGCACTGATATTCAGGATCTAGTCATCTTGAAAAATCGTAATCTGGATCAGGCTGATCCTATCCTGAATTGTTTTGAACTCCAGGGACAAAATCTGGCCGACTTGTCTGATCCTGGATCACAAAAAATGGGATTTCAAAATCTGATCGGATCTGATTGAGATTAAAAGCTTTGAACTCTTGGGCCCAGATGATTACAGATGTACAATTAATGATTGTTTTTGTATTCCCAATGAACAGATATGTGTTAAATAGTGGTGATAAATATATTTTATCAGATTACACTTTCACACTAAACTAATTAATTAATTGATATTTTCAGATTTATAAGGTATTGAACAATAAGATATTTATAATATTATAACAGACAATGTTACTATCCTTAATCATTACCAGGTAAAACAGACGTTTTGATATTGATTACAGTTGATGCTCTGAATAAAGAACAGATGTTTTGATTTTTTCCTTTTCAGGTCGTTATACAATAAAATGTTTGATTCTTCAGATTGTTAAACATTTTGAGAATTGTTTAGTTTTCCCTTCAGATTTTGAAATGACATAATGATTGATAGTTGAAGTAATGTAATTAATTAAATATCATGCCTTACTCTTGAATAAAGCGTAATGAAGTCAACGTAAAGTAATGTTAAAGATTGAGGACACTGTAACTTTACAGATTACAGATTGATCGATTCATCACTGTGAATGTATACCTTAACTAGGAACCTTAGCTGGATCTCTCATGATTCTGATTTATACCTCAATTGGATTTATTATAAATCCTAAATTCTAATTGTGTTTTAATAAGTAATTGCCTTAAAGTAAATCTTTGAGATGTAAGCTGATTTAGAATTTGTGTTTGATGAATGAGATTAACTGAGTGATAAATGATAAAAGATCTTATTTTTGAAACATATATTTTGCTATAATATTGTTGTATTTCACGTGTTTATTATTGTGCTTTTTGACAAATGATGCCAAGCACTGAAGAGAGATGATTTTATTATGATTGATTGTATCTTGTCATGGTGATTGAAGTGTTTTCAATCTTGTTCTACTTTTGATGTAATTAATGTGAGTGAGCCCACACAACTCTGAAGACGCTTATTGACTTAAGTATTGACTGAAATATTCTTAGACTAATGTTAATTGGTTATCAATAGATTGATAAAAAGAGTGAATCTGTAAGAGAATATTTTCATCTGATCTGTTTATAGAGTTTCTTATTGTTTTATAGAATCTGTGATACTGCAAACATCTGCTTGTCGTCAGTCAAAGACCCCTGTGTAGGTTGAGGCTTGTCTGGATCTCTTTGAGACAAGCAGACCATTGTCTCGCATCGGCTATTGATTATACGCGGGCTTTCTGGGAGCCCGCCTCTCCTCGTGTTGGTTAGAGGTTTTGTGTCTTTTGGTTCAGAGATTACCTTGGTGGAGCACAAGGACAGTGTGAAACTAGGATGATTTCCCGGCCATATGTAATTGTCTGTCTCTCAATAAATATCAGTGTATTGACAGGTGAATCCAGTTTCCCTCATTTGATGATGCGCTCAACATTGCTGCAAAGAAGTTTTAACTTCACACTTGTTGTAATGCATGTACAACAAAAATGATGTAATTCCCCAGTAACATACTGTAATATCACAGAAATTCCTTAGTCATTGAAGCTGTGAAGTTACAGTATACAGTTTTACCTTTACAACAATGATATTACAATACATTGCTGTGAATATCTTCACAGCAATGTATTGTAATATCATGGATGTGAAATTACAATGCATTGCTGTGAAGACATTCAGTCTGTTTTCTTTGACAGCTACCTAATCAAATACTGGCATTTCAGCGCAGTAAACAAGCCTCACTCAACTTCTCCGGGTCCTCCAGGATGTTTACTGCCACGCTGAAATGCCAGTATTTGATTAGGTAGCTGTTAAAGAAAACAGACTGAATTGATCTTATCAAAAGCCTCACTCAACTTCTCCGGGTCCTCCAGGATGTTTACTGCCACGCTGAAATGCCAGTATTTGATTAGGTAGCTGTCAAAGAAAACAGACACACAGTATTACCTTTTGTCAGAGTACAAGTATTCATACACAATGGTAAGTATACATGCTGCAACATTTGAATTCGTTTTTTTAAATGTATGTGCTCATGTGTTTCTTTGTTGGTGTATAGGCTACTGCTTGAATATGCTTAATGAAAGGCAGGTTTTCATAAAAATAAATTATTTGAGTAGAGGACATTGTTAGTGTGTCAGTGTGTCAGGCAGCATGCTAACACTACAACTGGTATTTCCTTGGTATTTCCTTGTCAGTGGTTTATATTTGAATGCAGCATCTACAGCTACTACATGGACTTTTAACATTAAAACATTTACTTTGATGATTGACATTAGCATTATTAGCATCATACTGTAGCTGTGAGGGAGTGTATCCAACAGTCCCATTGATTACGATCTCCGTCCTCTCTGAGCATGGCCTGAAGACAGATTTTTTTGTTTTGTTATAATACTAGTTTTAACTAAAAGTATAGGAAATCGGAACTCTGTATAATTTTAAGGCATTATAAAAAAAGAAATTCCGCTAAGCGCCAATTATTTGATGGGCGAGGCCTTCATTTTTCCTTTTTGTTTAACCTTATTACCCAAATGATCAACTACTACTAAAATATGAGAGTTTTATCTTCTACTTTTTAGCCCAATGCCATGGTTTATGTAAAGATCAACTTTCTTCCAGCCTTTACGCTTCCTGGGCTTTTTCTGCTTCCTCATCGTCTGACATTAATCTAACAGTCTTTGGACGAGCCACTTTCTCATTGGATGAAGCTGTCTCTGAATCTGGTTGTTTTTGACCGGATGCTGCGTTAACGCCTGCCAGACGGCAGCAGACTGAACAGTTTGTGGCTGGGGTGATGTGGGTCTTTTATGATCCTGAGGGATTTCATGCACAAAATACGAAAAAGGGCAAAGTTGGAGAGGAGCCAAAAGACAATGCGGCCATCTTCACCGGCGCAATCCAGCACTATGGACACAGAGAGTAGAGAAGTAACTAAGATTTAGCAGCTAAAGGCACAGATAACAGAGCTAAAAGAGGGAATAGACAGATAGACATATTCTCTTGTTCCTAGATTGAATCTCTCAATAAAGTTAAGATAATTTGAATACAAAGATAAGGTGGAGCTGATGTTTCAAGGTGTGGCCATGCTCGCCCTCTCCTATAAAGGATGTTAGTTCAGACCGTCTTCACACTCAGAGCAAAGAAGAAGAAGAAGAAGAAGAAGAAGAATAAGAAGAAGCTTTGGAGCATCCATCAGACATCTCTCTCAGGTAAAAGAAACAAGGGAGAACACACTAGAAAAAGTTCTTATCCTTTAACCGAATGCTGGGTCGTTAGTCTGCTTTAGGCAAGGCAAGTTTATTTATATAGCACCTTTCAACATAAGGAAATTCAAAGTGCTTTACAAAAAATTAAAGACATTATGAAAATGGCATTTAAAATCAGTAATTAAAAAGCAAAGATAATAAAGTAAACATTAAAAGAGAAAATACATGGATAAAAGTTACAGTGTAGTTCAATTAAAAGCAGCGACAAAAAGAAAAGTCTTCAGCCTGGATTTAAAAGTAGTCAGAGTTGCAGCGGACCGGCAGGTTTCTGGGAGTTTGTTCCAGATATTTGGAGCATAATAACTAAACGCTGCTTCTCCATGTTTAGTTCTGACTCTGGGGACAGAAAGCTGACCAGTCCCTGAGGACCTGAGAGTTCTGGATGGTTCACAATTTAGCAGTAGATCAGAAATGTATTTTGGGCCTAAACCATTCAGAGCTTTATAATCCAGTAGCAGTATTTTGAAATCTATTATTTGACACACAGGAAGCCAGTGTAAAGACTTCAGAACAGGAGTGATGTGATCCACTTTCTTATTGTTAGTGAGGACTCGAGCAGCAGCGTTCTGAATTAGCTGCAGCTTCCTAATAGATTTGTTAGTAAGACCTGTGAAGACACCATTACAGTAGTCGAGTCTACTGAAGATAAAAGCATGGACGAGTTTTACCAAATCCTGCTGTGACATTAGTCTTTTAATCCTAGATATGCTCTTAAGGTGCTAGTAGGCTGATTTAGTAACTGTTTTAATGTGACTGTTGAAACTCAGGTCAGAGTCCATGACTACACCTATATTTCAAGCTTTATCTGTTGTTTTGAACATTGCAGACTGAAGCTCAGCGCTAACTTTTATATGTTCTGCCTTGGCTCCAAAAACCATTACCTCAGTTTTATCTTTGTTTAATTGGAGAAGGTTCTGACACATCCAGTCATTGATTTGTTCAATGCACTTACTCAGTGTTTGAATTGGAGCATAGTCTCCTGGTGAAATTGTTACGTACATTCGTGTGTCATCCGCATAGCTATGGTAACTTATTTTGTTGTTTTTCATTGTCTGAGCCAGTGGTAGCATGTAGATGTTAAAGAGAAGAGGCCCCAAAATGGAGCCTTGAGGTACCCCACTTGTCATATTTGTAAACTCAGATGTGTATTTACCTATAGAAACAACATTTTTTTCTGTCCTTTAAGTAGGATCCAAACCAATTTGGAACTGTTTCCGAAAGTCCCACCCTGTTTTCTAGTCGGTCTAGTAATATGTTGTGGTCAACAGTGTCAAACGCAGCACTGAGATCTAATAATACCAACACTGAAGTTCTGCCACTGTCTGTGTTTAAGTGGATGTAATTGAAGACCTTTACAAGAGCAGTCTCAGTGCTGTGGTTTGGACGAAAGCCTGACTGGAACACATCGAAACAGTTATTTAAATGCAAGAAGTTACTCAACTGTTGAAAAACAACTTTTTCAATGATTTTACCTAGAAATGAGAGGTTTGATTTGGGCCTGTAATTGTTCATTACTGAAGCATCTAGATTATTCTATTTTTTTTTCTGAGCGATGTGTTGTATCTTTCTCTTGTTTTGATTCCTCTGGAACAGATTGATGACGTAGGCAGTTGAATATGTTAGAGATAAACAATTTCACTCCTGACTTGTTCAGGCAAACTCCATTCGCCTTAAAAAGATGTCTGCGGTCCCAGAAAAAGTTAAAGTTGATAATAAAATTGACAGAATGGTCAGTACAGACAGTTGAACGCCAGATGTTCAGTGCAAACAATCTGCTGAATCTCTCCACTCCTCTTCTGACTGGCGGTAGAGGGCCACTGATGAACACCTCTGCATTTAGAGAGCTGACAGTTTCCAACAAACATTTAAAGTCTTTTTTCAGCACTTCTGACTCTTGTTTCACAACATCATCTGTTCCAATGTGCAGTAGCCTACCACATTTTTTACAGTCGGATGTTCAGCCCCAATATGCAGGATCTTCTCAGCCAAGTCAGAGACCATATCCTTATGAGTACTTTGGTGTTGTTCTTACTACACAGACTTTTTACATCTCTTGCTTTAGATACTTACAAGCTGATTCTGAAAGAGGATATTCTCGGAAAATAAATGTCACATGTATTTATTAAGCTGATTAACAATGTGAGTCAGGCAGCAATAAGATATTTAACAACACCATAAATCCCGTTTTTAAAAAAGTACAGGCTTGCAGCATTCAAGACTTCACAGTAACAATTCATTATTGCAAAACCAAAAAGGCTTTTTTCAATATATTTATACATCACATTACGGTCAATGTATGTACATAATGAGTGCTTTTACTTTTGGTACTTTAAGTATATTTTGATGCCAATAATATTATATTTTTAGTTGAGTAACATTTTGAATACAGGGATTTTAATTGTAACAGAGTATTCCTGAACTGTGGTATTTCTACTTGTACTTAAAGGTGGGTAAGTTTGAGAAACCGGCTTGAGTGCGCTGGAATTTGAAAATACACAACCGGAAAAAATCTGCCACTTCCTTACAGAGCCCCTCCTCCAACACACACGAACGCGCACATGACCAATGAGGGCACGAGATAAGTTTGTGCACAGATGGAAGGCAGGTAGGCCATCCAGTTATTTTAGCCGGGCCGGCTGATTGGTCATGCTTTTTACAGTACTACGGCTTCCACAGATGACATTTTTTTGTCAAAGCACTTAAGATATTCATTGCTATCGGGATGTTAAGAGCATTCCATGGAATATAACAAAAAGTGTATCTCGAGCCGGTTTCTCAAACTTACCTACCCCACCTTTAAGTACAAGAGTGCTTCTTCCACCTCTGCAGTTCAAGCCTTACAACTCAATTGTCACGGGAGTAGCGACACTGGGCCAAAGGACCACCAAGCGGAGACTTCATCTCAAAAGGGGAACCACAGAAGTTGTTAAAATCATTTGTTTACATTACTGAGAGCGAAATGTAGTGTAACTCTAAATCAAATGAAACAAAATCAAACGGGGTGGAAACCAGGAGACAGAGACTTACTGATGGCCACCAGCTTACAGTATACGTATGTATGTAAAAGTCAGCTGATCTGAGGCCTGTTCAGAGAAGGCTGTCACAAATGTCTCAGATGATTCAGCAGAATGTCTCTCTTAAAACTTTGTCAAATATGTGTCACCCAAAAGGTTTGGCAATGGTTCCCGGTTTCTCTATAAAAACTAATGTTTCTTCTTACTGTATTCACTGCAGTGGCACCTTCACTCACAGCACAGAGAAGACAACAGAAGAACTAGAGAGAATCTCACAGACATCTCATTCTCTATCAAAGGAGATAAAAGATTTTCACTTGGCTGTATTTAGCTTTATTCTTTGCATTTAGTGATTTAATCGGGGCCAATGTTTTCACCAAAGTGTTTAGACTTTAGTTAATATAAAATGCTGGCTTATGTTTTAAAGTGAGGTTCATTTAGAGACTGATGCTAACCCACAAAACCAGTCCTAAATTGGTCATGCATTTTAAAAACTATTTTCTACATATGCTAATTAATGGTAATTAATGCAACTTGTGCCAATTTTGCAAATTGCTCAACGTATGCAAGTTAGCATGCAGCAGTTTTTATGTGCTGGGGACCCGTACTTAACATTTCTAACATAAAACTTTGGGGTAATAATTATGTCCAGGTTCACAATAGGAGTCTATGAGCTGGCAAACAGACTATAAATAATGATATTGTTTGTTAAACACACTAATAGAGCTGATCTGTGTGCAGATGGCTGGCCTGTGCTGGATGACAGTGATGCTGACCGTCCTCCTGTCTGCTGGAGACAGGGCGGATGCTGTGGACAGTGCGGACGCTGTGGACCTGGAAACACTTGCCTCATACGTAAATCAAATCAGTGCATTGTGAGTCGCTTTCTGAATCTTTCACTGAAAGTCACTGTTATTACTTCTTCGAGACAAAGCAATGGTCTGTGCTATGCAGGATGTTGTTATGATGAATAGAAAGCACTTATAAAGTAAGGCAGTCATATCATCATATCATGGTTCCCTGACATAAAGAGGAGTGCAAAGAATGTGTCTGGATCTGTCCTTTGTGTATAAACACAGAAACTGCAAATGAAAACACGCAGGTACCTCGGCTATGAAGATGTGTTTCTAATAAAAAGAGGGCTGATCCAGATAATTTCCTTTTATTTATAATAAATGTGCTAGGAGTAAGGTACGGCTTTTAACAACGTTAATACGATACGATAAGACTTCATTGTCATGTCAAATCTGACATTTTTCTTTTTCTTGCAACTTGTTCAAGAGCCTCTAACATATTTGACCTGGATTTAACTCTGGTTCCAAAGGAGTGCTTCAGTCTAACTTTATTAAATATGAACATACTATAAACACACTGCAAGAGAATACTAAAAAAAGCTGTTCTGGTAGTTGGTACTGTATTACATTTTAAACATTACACGCTTTCGTCTCAGTATGCCTATAGCAACTTAAAACCTGCAGAAATATAGCAACTGCTTTCAGTATTTTTGTAGCTCAGTTTTACAAAAAATGTTTTAGATATTGCCAAACTCCAACCAGAATACCCCAAAGACAAAGCTAAGAAATGTATGCATTCATTCATTCATTTGTTTAAGGGTAACAGAATTGGAAATTAACTTAAAATCCACCTTAGAGCCTTTTGCAGGACAAAGCTTAAGAAAGTCTGCATCTCCACAGAGTGACTGGGGCAACCTAGTGGATCATCTAGGTTACTGCTTTAAACATGCATGTATCAAACAGCAGTACATTTTGTGTTGTACTGAAAGATCTATGATGCATGATGGGATGTTTTTCCTTTGACAGGTACGGAACCCATGGCACGTATAGTCTGGCTGTAAGCATCCCATTGCCAGAAATGAACAGGAACAAAAACAAGAAAACCTTCCTAGCGGACCTCTTGAAGAAAAGTGATCCTGTTGAGAGAGTGAAGGATAAGCTCGACAAAGACGAGGTGTACGTCGGGACGAGGGTGGTCGCATCCAAATTCCAGGAGGAGGGTCAACACGCAGAGTCTCGTGTTGTGGACAATTTGGTCACTTTGTTCAATAACAAAGTAAATAAAGCTCAAGATATGTTGCTTTTCTATGCTTTTACCACCCCATGTGGAAAATGTTTTCAACTAGGATCTACCGGAAACAACCTCGATAGGTACAATCAAATACGTCTATGGCAGAGTTACGCTGCTGTGTTTTCTGAAGTATTCCAACCAAGAGATAAAAAAGATAGACTTCCTGATGTTAACATGGGAGCTGCCATTCAGCTCTTCGGGAATTACCAGGGCCCCCGAGGTCAAATCGGTTTAGACCACATATTCCGTTGTATGAAACCTGAAGGATCCAAATCGATGGTGTGCATCAGTTGTGACAATGGTAATCAAGTTGCAGACCAGTGTTTTTCAGATGAAGACTAGCCTGATCCCAGCCAAAGCCAGCCTTCCTCTTAACTCAAACAGTCTTCCTCTCAACTCAAACAGTCTTCCTCTGAACTCAACCAGCCCTCCTCTCACCTCAACCAACCTTAACAAGGCCTAGTTCCTCCTCACAAAGGGGAGGTAGTGGAGGCTGGCAGGTTGCGGGCGGAGGAAAGCACGGCAAAACATAAAAATAAAGGGCGTTAACCTTGAGTAAAATAGACCCTTTTTGCTTTAACAAGACTAAGAGCATTTCCATTTATCAGTCTTCAAATAGTAGATTCCTTTCTTTGCATTATCTTGCATTTATGTAGCGCTCACAGGAGATGTGAGTGGAGGAGACAAGGAAGAGACATGAGGAGAGAGGAGTCGAGGCAACAGGCAGAAATAAAAGCTTCTTCATCTATGTATTGTGTTGCTATACCGGTGTATTTCTGATCTCTCTAATAAATCACCTTTTCTCTCTTTGAAATGATTGTTTCATGTTTCTTGCTAAAAATAAAGACCAATTCAAATCGAATGTTTGGTTTAGGTACAATTAGGTTCCGCTCGATTCAAACTAAAGCAATGTCTCCTTTGGGTTGGCTTATATGAAGCTTCAGTACATGCACCTCTCTTGTTATTCTGATTGTTTATCTTCATGGTTTGTTGCAAGGTGCTTCGGATAAAAGCGTCAGCTAAGTTAAATGTAAAGTGCTAAATATCCAGGTGCTAAGAAAGAAGTGAAAAGAGACAATGGAGCCAGGATGTAGAGGGGAGGGATGAGAAATGAAATGAGATATGAAAATGAATCAGACACAGAAGAGGAGGAGGTGAGGAGAACAGAGCATGAGCTAGAACATATACAACTCTATATCATAATCATCATCATCAGCTTTATACTCTAGGTCCATTTTTAAAATAAATGCAACACATATCAATTAAAAAAGGCAGTTATACCAATGTTTCCACAGAGGTGACTGGTATCGTACAGCACTGAGACACGGATTTGAAAGCAGCATATTGACAGAGTTATGAGAAACATTCAATCGACAGATGAATTTGTACTTTAGATTTCTCAAGAGAGCATGGAACTTGTTGACTCGTGCATTACAAAACATTTCACTTGCACTGCACCACCTTGGTTTTCTAACCGGTATACGCAAACAGTCATGATAAGCCACCTGGAGCTTCTGGAGGCTCGCCTTCTTGAGCCACAAGGGGGCAGTATACAGAGGAGTACAATAAGCCCTCAAGAGGTTCACCTTAACCTTATCTGAACACCAAGAGAATGTTCTAGCCAACATGTTAGCTTGTGTATATAAGACACGCCGCTGTCTATACATGTCATCATCATCATCAGCCATTTAATCTGTGATGATGTGTCCCAGATACTTAGTGTCACAGCAAACAGACAGCACCTGCCCTGACTGATAGAATATTAGAAAACCAAGGTTCTTATCCCCTTTTGCAGTGCAGATCATTACAGCGCTCTTATATATATATAAACACATACACTGCTATAACATATAGATTTAAGTAGTTCTCAATGCTTTCTATTTGAACAATTCAACTTGGATAAAATAGTCAAATCCACTTAAAGGGATAGTGGAAATCCGCGAATGTTGGGTTTAACTTATGTATTTTTATTAAAAATAAGCATAATAAACCATTTTTTTTAATTTCATGCCCCTAGTTTTATTTTATTTTCAATTTTACTGCGCCCTCTCAATGAAACGAAATACTTCGGGAATCGTCGGGAATCTTCGGGTGATGACGAGAGCAAAGGAAGACGGGCACAAACAATGGCGGACATTCAATAGCATTTGCATGTGAATAGCCGACCTTTATTATGGTGAATAGATGTGTTTTGTATGGCTGTAGTGCGACAGCAAATGCAGAGAATGGCGTATCGACGCATGCGTTTCCAAGAAACCCAGCCATTCGTCGTCAGTGGGGGAAATTTGTTCAGATAACACGGGCAAACTTCACGGAGCCGAAGCTGACGAGTAATTCGGCAGTCGTGTGCTCCCGTCATTTTACTGACGATTGTTTCGAGATTCCTCGGTCTCTAGCTCAAATTGAAAGTGGAATACATAAGAAGTGAGTATTTTATTATGTTTTCTTGTTGATTTAATGCATCATTAGCCTGTACCATTTTGTACAACGCCATTTATCCGGTACACAGTGTCGAATGTGTACACTACAGTCATCATATAGACATGATAGACTAACAGTACTGTGAGTACAGCCTACACTTGACAGGCAGCCTGGCTATCCTAGGATGTTGTTTACTTTCTCTTTTCTGGCTGATAGCTCCAGGAATTCGAGGTCTTACAGTGATGACATTACATGTGTGGAATCTGTGGAGTCTCAGCTTTAAATCGTATATCTTGTTTGTGCAGTTAAGATAGTAATAAGGGCATTTCTACCGTGTGTTGTGTGTACAAAAGCGTTAGCATTAGTTAGCATTGTTTCGCTCAATGCTAATTCAAAGGCTTGGTATTACTCTTGTGTTTTTTCTAGCTAACAATTGTTCTTATTGTCAGTTAGCGGAGTTTCTTACCTTTAAAAGGGTATGAAACATTAATAGTTTCATAAATGTTAAGAAGCCCTGAGACATGTGAGAGAAACAAAACTGTGGGAGGGGTCCACTGGGGGGACCTTCGGGCTTAACTGGTTAACAATGATTAATATTTGTAAAGGCTACCGGTGATCTTAAGATGCGTGAGCTATGCTTAGGGATCTACCAGTCAAGATTATTTGTGCGTAGGGGTGCATCATCTGGCGCCTGGTCCTGGTCATCCTCGCCATTGCCCATGCCGTGAACCATCACCTCGGGCTCGAACAAATAAGGACGTAATGGTCCATCGTCTGGCTCAATATTGTCACCATCGTCGCTTACTGAACCGGATTCAGATTCAGTTCCTAAAACGACATTTTCGTAGGAAAGCCGAGAGGATGTTTCTGACTCGCTATCATCACTGGATACCTCGTACAATCCTTCTTCTTTGTCTGGTATATTTGCCCTTCCACGTTCATTCTGCATAGACGCCATGGTTTGTTATCGTATCGTCTTCCTGAGTTTTCGTCACTTCCGGTTTGGCTGAGTCGAACATTTCGTTTCTAAAAAACTTCGGGGAAGCTGCAATAAAGTGCTTCTAACATGCGTAAGGCAATTATTATATTTTTTTAATCAGGTGTGATTGTTTTGGTACGTAATTATGCTTGTATATAAGTTAAAACGAAACTATTTGAGGTTCCATTTCCACTATCCCTTTAAACAGAATGATGCTTTTTACTTTCTTATTACTTAACGCTGAGTTAGAAAATAACCTTTGCTAGTAGTTGTCTCACTGTATATGTGATTATCTTTAAAATACGTATATAAATGAGTCTGAAGTGCAGATATTGTGTCACATCCTGGCCCTGGCTGATCGCCTCACTCCCTCACCTGTGTATTTTCGCTCCCTGTTAATCACCTGCCTGGTCTCAATGAGCCTCAGCTGTCCCTATTGATCACTCTTCACCTGTGTATTTAGTCTGTGCTGTTTCCTTGGTCAGTGCCAGTTCGTCTTGTCTGTATAGCAGAAGGTGCTCCATGTTTATCTTCTGACGTAAGCTATTGTTCTAGCTGCTTAGCATTTGTACCAACCTAGTTGGTTGTTTTTTTGTTGCTTCTCTAGTAGTTTTCCGCCAACTTAGTTGGTTGTTTTTCGTTACTTCAAGTCAGTACATTTTTTGATCATTGCCTGTTTTATTTGAACCTTTTGGATTAAACGCTTGACGAAAGACCTTATTGCCTGGTTGTGCTCTTGAGTCCTATTTTTGCTCGTGCCTGTACTTGTGCATGATAGTACGAACTGGCCAGCATGGACTCAGCCGACCAGGATTCTGTGCGGACTGCTCTTCAGAGTCAAGGGAGCAGGATTTACCACCAAGAGCAGGAACTTACCGGGCTTCGCCAGGAATGAAAGTTGATGGCCGAGAGACAGGAGTCTGTTTTGTCGTCTTTTGGTGGGCAAGTCTGTTATTTGGTCAAAAATATCCAAAAACTATTACTCCAGCCAAGTCCTCCAGCTCCCCCATTGCCTGTTTTCCCAGTGGATCTTACTCCAGTCCAGTCTCCAACTCCGACCCTGTCCCCTCACCTCTCCCAACCAGAGCGGTTTTCTGGGGATTCCGGTGATTGTCGGGCTTTCCTGGCTCAGTGCGGCCTCCACTTTGAACTCCAGGCTGCATGCTACCCATCTGAGCGCTCAAGGGTGGCATACATTGTCTCCCACCTTTCTGGCCGAGCTGAGGCTTGGGCAACGGCAGAGTGGGTGAGAAGGTCTCCTGTTTGTGACTCCCTCGATCTCTTCTCTGAGACCTTCACCAAGATCTTCCAGCACATCCCACCAGGGCGGGAGCAGCCAGAGCACTCGTTGGATTGCGCCAGGGTAAGCAGAGGGTTTCTGACTATGCTATAAAGTTCCGTACCCTGGCAGCGGACAGTGACTGGAACCAATCAGCATTGTTTGATGCTTTCCTTTATGGATTGTCCGGCACATTAAAGGATCAGTTAGCTCCCCTTGAGCTTCCAGCTGATTTGGACTCCCTAATTTCATTGACTATTAAGATTGACAAGCGACTGATAGAGAGGGAGATAGAGACACTGCGATTCCCTATTTCTCCCACAAGAGGCAGTCTTCGCCCAGCTCTTCGTCCTCATGGAATCACCCCAGGCCCTGGCTTCCGTTTACTGGGCCTCTGTCACCCCCTGCTGTTCCGGAGGAGCCCATGCAGCTTGGCAGGACCAAGCTGACTCCAGAGGAGCGACAGCGCCGCCTGCGGGAGGGCAGGTGCTTCTACTGTGGTGAACGGGGACACTCAGTCGCCAACTGTCACCTACTAAAAGATCTGGCTCGCCAGTAAAGAAGAGGGCACTGGTGAGCCGCACTACACTTCATCAAATGTGGATGAAATGGACAGGTTTCAAGCTTCTTTCCTGGGTTACATAGTGCTGTGAAGCCTGTCCTCTGGGTGGTGGGAGAGCGAGGTGCTGGAAGGAGCTCTCTGGGTCACATCCTGCTGCTGCTGCTGCTGCTGCTCTCTCTCCCTCCCTGTATTCACAGCACTTTTACCCAGCTTTCACACACTCATTCCTGGGTAAGAAATCCATGTGCATCACCCTGGATCTCTGCCTGTGAGTGTGGGACCCTGCTTAATGTTAGTCACTCACGTTGTCTCCCAAATGTCACTCTGTCTTCGTCTTCTGTGGTTCTTAGGCATCCTGTTTTGGTAGACTCTGGCTCAGATGCCAGTTGTATAGACTTTGAGTTGGCTAAGAAGCTGAACCTTGAGACCTTTCCCCTTCCAAAACCAATGGAAGCAAGTGCCTTGGATGGCCGTCGTCTCTGTAGGGTAACTCACCACACCCAACCTCTTCAGCTAAGTTTCCAGGACGGTCACACTGAGCTTCTCGTTTTTCGGTCCCCGGAACACCCAATCATTTTGGGGTACCCCTGGCTTACCCTACACAACCCCCACATAGACTGGTCCACTGGCAAGAGTATTGCTTGGTGTAAGGAAAATGTCTGCCTTATGGACATAGTTAACATGGGACTTGTCCTTCAAATGTACTGATGTCCGCACAATGGAAATGTGATGTCAAATTCCAATGCAAAGTCCCTGCCACCGGCAGAACACATTTTACCAACTATGCCTACACACATGCAACACTTGGGGGTTCTCTATACATGTGTCTGAGGGTAAAATAATCATCATTATGTATATAAATATGTTTGTCAATATCATGGACATCTCCTGCTAAATTGGGGTCCACGAAGCTGACACCCTGCTGACACAGCAGTGACTCTGCTGTACATTTCATGAGTCAAATGTGGATGCAATGGACAGGTTTCAAGCTTCTTTCCTGGGTTACATAGTGCTGTGAAGCAGCCTGTCCTCTGGGTGGTGGGAGAGCGAGGTGCTGGAAGGAGCTCTCTGGGTCACATCCTGCTGCTGCTGCTGCTGCTGCTGCTGCTCTCTCTCCCTCCCTGTATTCACAGCACTTTTACCCAGCTTTCACACACTCATTCCTGGGTAAGAAATCCATGTGAATCACCCTGGATCTCTGCCTGTGAGTTTGGGACCCTGCTTACAGCAGTGAACCTGCTGCCAGCATTACAGAGTTTATTAATCAGGCATTTTAACACTTTTTTCCCATGACTTTTTTTCTGACTCTGGAGGAATGTAAGGAGAGTTGTCAGGGGACTCTACCCGCCTTATGGAACACTATTTTCGGATACAATTTATCCATTTTCACCCTTTTGTCTGGTTCTTCCAAAAGTTAAGTCAGACTTTTTCCTGATTTCTCACTGATCGAATGGCAAACGTGACCCGCCATCAGAGGGCTTCCGCCGGCCCGGCCTCGTGCCGGTGCTCTGGCGGTCGGTTCCTCCGAACTGCGGGTTCGACTCTGATGGCAGGGAGGGTGTGCTGCGTGGGGGTAACCCTGCGTGTCTCTTCCCTCCCGGGCCGCCCGATATGAATCGTGACCGAGACAAACCGTCTGACTCAGGGGTCCCACCACGGATCCCGCGGCGGGATGGAGGTTCCGGGCGGGAACCTCCCCACCTACGCCGCGGTGCGCCCGGCAAACACTGTCGTTTCTCGAACCCTTCACTGTTGCATAGCGGCCTTTGTCGGCTGCGGCATTCAGCAATCAGCCTTGCTCCGGGCACCGGTTCCCCCGGGGACCAGTGTTCGGTGGCTTCACATGATATAGGGTCGACCCTACTTCATCACAGGCTACCTGGTTGATCCTGCCAGTAGCATATGCTTGTCTCAAAGATTAAGCCATGCAAGTCCAAGTACACACGGCCGGTACAGTGAAACTGCGAATGGCTCATTAAATCAGTTATGGTTCCTTTGATCGCTCTAACGTTACTTGGATAACTGTGGCAATTCTAGAGCTAATACATGCCAACGAACGCTGACCTTCGGGGATGCGTGCATTTATCAGACCCAAAACCCAGGCGGGGTGCTCTCCGGGGCGCCCCGGCCGCTTTGGTGACTCTAGATAACCTCGAGCCGATCGCTGGCCCTCGTGGCGGCGACGTCTCATTCTAATGTCTGCCCTATCAACTTTCGATGGTACTTTCTGTGCCTACCATGGTGACCACGGGTAACGGGGAATCAGGGTTCGATTCCGGAGAGGGAGACTGAGAAACCATGATATAGGGTTGACCCTACTTCATCACAGGCTACCTGTATGATCCTGCCTAACAACCATATATGCTTGTCTGCAAAGAGTGAACTGTCTGGTCCTGCCCTGGTGTTCCTCTACGGCTAGTGTCCAGCCGTCAGCTGTGCTATCAGCAAATTTGACCCGCCATCGGAGGGCCTCCTGCCACCTCAACATGCCGGTGCTTGGCGGTCGGAATAATAATATTTTACAGGGCTCAGGGGTCTGCACTTTGAAGCTCCTGGAGCGGACAAATATATGTGTATTTGCCTGAATGATGGAAATAAACACAAAATGCTATTTTACAGGACATGACTGATATAGGTGTATTTTCACAGCTTTTTGAAAATACACCAAATGTGATTTTGCAGGGCAACACGAAGCTCATTTTACCCATGTGATGTTGTGCAGTACATTACGGAGCTCTCGTTTAACCACATGGCGTACCAGGGGCACTAAGGGGCACTAAGGTCTTACTTGGATGTCCTTATGTGTTTAGTCAGAGTGAGAGTGCTTGAGTTTGGGTACACATCTTTGCCAGACGCACCCACCCGTGGAAAGACAAAATATGACAAAACAGTTAAAGTGTGAACCTCCAGCACGGGGGGGGGGGGTGGTGCATAAAATCCTCCACAGGAGGGTGGGTGGTGCTGTGAAGAAGGCCGAATATTGATGCTGGTGTGCGGACAGTACAGCACCACAAAATCCACCACCTTTAAGTATAACCAGGGGCACGAGGTTATGGAGGGTGTGAACATCTGTGTTTAGTCCGTGGTGGAGTGCTTAAGTCCGGGGGCCCGGGGTCTCACGGTGCGAGGTTATGGAGGTTATTCGAAATTCTCGAAAAAACGGCTAAGTGCCAACGGAGGAGGGGCTCACAAAAGCTCAAGTCTTCGGCGCTTCCGGCGGAAGCCCCGGAGCCATTTGCACTCCCCCGTTTCATTTTACAACGGAGAGGGGAATCGAGACCTCCCTTCCTCCGTCCAAAAAATTCATTCATCTTTTCCAAGCTACCATCTGCACGAAATCGGAAACCCGGTTTTTGAGAGCACTTAGAAAAAAACGGGCTATTTCACATGATGGGGAAATCATGGAGGAATGCATCCGCTGCATGAGCACTTTGGATCGGATACAATTGTTGCCTGGACAGAGACCATGTTGAGCTGTCCCGGGAGGAAATATATGTGGTTGTAAATAAACTAAAAATGACAGTGGCAACGAAGGAGCTTCATGAAGTCAGATTGACAAACCCCACAGTAGCAATGATTACCTCTTGGGATGTGGACACTGTGGGTGATGAGGTCCTGTCACAACCTCCACCCTTGTCCCCAGTGATTGAATGTGACAACCCGGACTGTAAGGAATGGAGGATGGAGGCAAACACAATGAGGCCTCAGAGGGACAGATATGCTGCTGAGGTGAAATCCCTGCGTTGCAAGCTGCAGCAGAGGATAAAACATAAGCGACAGAGGAGGAACCAGAGGGCCGAGGACATGCTTGGGTTCGATGAAGAGGATGGGGAGGAACAAGAGCGGGTGTTTCTAAGGAAACGACCCCGAACAGAGTCAACACCAAAGAGGCTGTCCAAGTCCAAAGGTCCCTCCTGCAGCAAGTCCCCCATTCCCTCCTGCAGCAAGTCCCCCATTGCCTCTCACACACCTGTATCCAGCTCCTCAGAACCTGCATCCATAGATACAGAGGCCTCGTCATCCTCCCCTCCCATACATTCCCCCTGGTTCAGCGGCAGGGGCCGGGGGAATATAATGCGGGACATAACTTTCCCACGCATCATGGAGGAGTATCTGCAAGGCTACCGGGACCATTATGAGGGCATCGACCCAACAGTGAGGCTCCAAGAAAACGCAGTCTCCAAAATAAGCAGAGTGAAATCGTTCCTAAGCTTCATGGCACACGGTTTCAATCGCCTGTCTGACTGGCTCTTTCTGAGGGATCTGAAGAGGATACGTGGGTGAGTAACATCAAAAACTGTCCATGATGTTAGCATCATTGTGTGTGTTCTCCACATTGACGCAATACGATGTACTGATGCGTTTTCTTTTGCCAACAGCTGGTCCCGGAGCCTGATAAAGTCAAGCCTACAGGTCACGACCTCTGAATTCTATATCAAAAATATATCACACTTTCTCAAGTACATGGCAGACACACCATGCAAGGGGAGCAGGCTCAACCAAAATGACAAGATTGTAATCAAACGGGAAGTTATTGCCATCCTGAAGTCCCTGAGGAAGAAGGTGCTTATCCACCAGATGCAGGTGAAGCGGGACAAGATGGAAGGTCTGCCGAGTCATAAAGACATCATGGCATGTTTGACTGCGGCCAAAACTCGCATCCCTCAGCTCCTGGACGTGATGGCCAGCAATCCGACTACCGCAAACCGGATATTGCTCTATGGGTACATGACCCTCCATTGGAGCTGCATTTATGGCCACCGTCCGGGGGTCTACTCCAACATGACCAATGCCAAGGTCCGGAAGGCGGAGACAAGTGGCACTGCCTTTGGCTACCTCATTCACGTGAGTGCTATTAAAAAAACGTGTTTACTCTGGCAGTGATACAAATGTTGTGCATGATTGATACTTGTATTGACGCTCTCTACCTCTGTCATAACAGGTAAGCAACCACAAGACGGCCAACGCATTCGGGGAAGCGCAGCTGTACCTCACCATAGAATAATTTGGATGGATGAAGAGGTGGCTGGAAATCAAGGAGACGCTGACCTGCACCCAGAACCGCTACTTCCTATACACAGTGGGGAAGAACGCGTCGAGGAACCTTGCCTCCGCCCTGAGGTTGGCATGGGCTGATGTGGGACTAAAAGGTCCCATTAACTTCACCGACCTCCGCACAGTCCACGCAGATAATGCGAAGAGGTTTCAGGACATAGGCAACCGCCAAAGAGTGAGTGATTTCATGTGTCACAACACTGCAACTCCAGAAACATGTTATGCCAAGAATCCTTCTTTGAAGGAGGCTGCGGACATACGGCTGCTCTTCACAGAGTCACTGCAAGCAGCCGCGGCAGCAGCAACAGCATCAGGGGGGAGTGAAGACAATTTGGGGGACATTGACATCGACATCGACAGTGACAGTGACAGCGACAGTGACAGCTCTGGAGAGGAGCATAGCCCCACTCCCTACCAAGACTCCCCCGATGCCGAGACGTCAGATGAAGAATTCTACAAAAACTTCAACGCTTGGAGAGCGGCGAAGAGGGAACAGTCAATGGCCGAACACAGTCCCTCAGACATGGGTGAAGAGAGGGTGCGATACGGACAATGTTGCCAGTGACCAACTTGTAAATATGCAATGTTTTGTTGGATCCGGCTAAGGTTAATGATGTCTCTGAATGGCCTGTCCCTGCCAACCGCAAGCAAGTGCAGCGTTTTTTAGGGTTCGCCAACTTCTATAGGCGATTCATAAGAAACTTTAGCACTGTTGCTGCTCCATTGCATGCACTAACCTCCCCAAACACAAGGTTTCAGTGGACCTCTCAGTCGGACCAAGCCTTCCAGAGGCTCAAGAAGGCCTTCACCACGGCCCCTATACTGACCCTCCCGGACCCACGTCTGCAGTTTGTGGTGGAGGTGGACGCTTCAGACGTGGGGGTTGGTGCTCTGCTCTCCCAGCGCTCCAGAGAGGACAACAAGGTTCACCCATGTGCTTTCCTCTCCCGGAAGCTTTCTCCTGCTGAGAGGAATTACGATGTGGGGAATCGAGAGCTGTTGGCTGTTAAGGTGGCACTGGAAGAGTGGCGTCACTGGTTAGAGGGAGCTGAAGTGCCATTTATTGTGTGGACCGATCACAAGAACCTGGAGTACCTGCGCACAGCGAAGAGACTCAACCCTCGTCAAGCCAGGTGGGCTCTTTTAATCGGTTCAACTTTTCACTGTCTTATCGTCCTGGTTCTAAAAACACTAAGCCTGATGCTCTCTCCCGTCTCTTTGATACGGGCTCTGACCATTCTTCCCCCACTACCATCCTGCCTCCCTCATGTATGGTGGGTGCTGTTACCTGGGCTATTGAGGAGAGGGTCAAAGAAGAAAAATCTTGGTAACCCAGGGCCGAATGGTTGCCCTCAGAACAGGTTGTTTGTGCCCTCTCCTCTTTGCTCTCAGGTCATCCACTGGGCTCATGCGTCCCCTCTCTCCTGCCATCCGGGGATCAGAGTGAAGTGGGGGAGTATGTTGCTGTCTGCCCGGTGTGTACTCAGAACAAAGTTTCTCGTCGGCCTGGTCTCCTACGTCCCCTTCCTGTACCTACTCGCCCTTGGTCGGACGTCTCTCTGGACTTTGTAACGGGTCTTCCCCTGTCCCAAGGTAACACAACCATTTTGACCATTGTCGACAGATTCTCAAAGTTGGTGCATTTTGTTCCTCTGCCCAAGTTACCCTCTGCCAAGGAAACGGCGGAGGTTGTCCTGTCCAATGTTTTCCGGTTACATGGCTTCCCTAAAGATGTTGTGTCGGATCGGGGTCCCCAGTTCGTCTCCAAGTTTTGGAAGGAGTTCTGCGCTCTCCTGGGTGCGCCGTTAGCCTCTCCTCCGGCCATCACCCTCAGTCCAACGGACATACCGAGCGGCTCAACCAGGAGTTAGAGACCGGTCTGCGCTGTCTCGTCTCTCAGAACCCCACTACTTGGAGTAAGAATCTTATCTGGGTTGAGTATGCGCACAACACATTGCCTTGCTCTTCTACTGGTCTTTCCCCATTTCAGTGTGCTTATGGCTACCAACCGCCCCTGTTTCCGTCCCTGGAGGGAGAGGTCAGGGTTCCTTCTGCCTTGGCACTGATTCGGAGGTGCCGTTGCATCTGGACTGGGGCTAGACAAGTGCTGCTTAGGACGTCTGCTCGGTACAAGAGGGCAGCAGACCGCCGACGGATCCCTGCTCCCACCTATCGTGTCGGCCAGAGAGTATGGCTCTCCACTCAGGATCTTCCTCTTCAAGTCGAGTCCCGTAAGTTGGCGCCTCGCTTTGTTGGTCCCTTCCCTGTCTCAAAGATTATTAATCCTGTTGCTGTGAGACTCAAGCTTCCCAGGTCCATGAGGTCACACCCAACGTTCCATGTGGCTCGGATCAAGCCGGTCAAAGAGAGCCCTCTGGTTCCTGCCTCCAGACCCCCACCGCCCCCCCGGTTCATCGATGGAGGGCCAGTTTATTCTGTCAAGCGGCTCTTGGCGGCTCGCCGGCGGGGTCGTGGACGCCAGTATCTGGTGGATTGGGAGGGCTATGGTCTTGAGGAGAGGGAATGGGTATCTACAAAGAACATTGTCGACCCAGACCTCATCCGGGATTTCCACAGGCATCATCCAAACAAGCCTGGATCGTCCGGTGCCGGTCGTTGAGGGGGGGTACTGTCACATCCTGGCACTGGCTGATCGCCTCACTCCCTCACCTGTGTATTTTCGCTCCCTGTTAATCACCTGCCTGGTCTCAATGAGCCTCAGCTGTCCCTATTGATCACTCCTCACCTGTGTATTTAGTCTGTGCTGTTTCCTTGGTCAGTGCCAGTTCGTCTTGTCTGTATAGCAGAAGGTGCTCCATGTTTCTCTTCTGACGTAAGCTATTGTTCAAGCTGCTTAGCATTTGTACCAACCTAGTTGGTTGTTTTTTTGTTGCTTCTCTAGTAGTTTTCCGCCAACTTAGTTGGTTTTCGTTACTTCAAGTCAGTACATTTTTTGATCATTGCCTGTTTTATTTTTACCTTTTGGATTAAACGCTTGACTAAAGACCTTACTGCCTGGTTGTGCTCTTGAGTCCTATTTTTGCTCGTGCCCGTACTTGTGCATGATATATTGATGTCCTACCTTTGATTAAATGCAGGGGGAATATATGTGATGATTTATGAAGTGAATGCATTATAAGTACTTCTGAATAACTTCTAAAGCAAATGGATCAGGACTAAAAAGAGTCTTCCTGTTCTCTAACATGAATTGTGTTTTATTTTTCGTGTACTGATTAAGAATGAGGATCCCACCAACCTCCAAGATACATTTTCTCTCTATACTCGACAGGTTTTAATTCCCAGTGATACACAGTTATGTATTTCTCTGTGTAAAGGGATCGTTTCCTTTTGTTTCAAGTTCAGTGACTAAAATAAAGAAGTTTGTGCTAAATGAACCTCAAGACACTCGGTCACTCTGGTCCGTCACATAACAACTATCTTCACACAGTTTAGAGCCTGCAGGTCAGACTGTATTATGCATTTAAAAAATAACATTGAGCTTACATTCTTTTTCATTTTTGCATGAATTAAGATATTATTGTTATTATTTTTATGATTATTAATATATGTTTTTATTTGTACTACTAAAACTTGAATGACTTTCTTTTGGATTAGTATGAGTTTCTAACTTTTTACAGGAAAAGTCTGTTTTCAAAGAGTCAATAAACATTTTATATTACTTATATAACTGTATGATTTACCATATTACAGAGCGGATAATGGATGAAAGCTCTGCTGATTTGTTTGTGACCAACAATAAGATGAGTGTGTTTGGGTCCTTAGCATGCCGGTGTAATATCTAGCAATTTAAAGCAGGAAGTGCATTGTTGAGCAATAAAGAACTTTTCAAAGTAACATTTTAGAAGGATCCAGTTGTGTCAATGCCTAAGTCAGCTCTTCTTTTGGCCTACACACATTAATTCCTAATTTTGAACACACTCATCCACAAGATCAGTTTCTATTGAAGCACCTACACTGTAAACATTTACCAGCATTTCACAACATTTAAGGAAGGAGGAACTGCACACTGCCAAAACTGCATCCCTCTCCTCTGTCATCATCCTATTGGACCTGTCTGCTGCATTCGACACGGTGAATCATCAGATCCTCCTTCGCACTCTCCAAAAACTTGGAGTTTCAGGCTCTGCACTTTCCCTCCTCACCTCATACCTGAAAGACCGTACCTACAGGGTGACTTGGAGAGGGTCTGAGTCCGACCCTTGTCAATTAACTACGGGGGTCCCTCAGGGCTCTGTTCTTGGTCCCCTCCTCTTCTCCCTGTACACAAACTCGCTCGGATCAGTCATTAGCCCGCATGGTTTTTCTTACCACTGCTACGCTGATGACACCCAATTAATTATGTCCTTTCCCCGCTCAGAGACCCAGGTCGTTGCACGCATCTCTGCTTGTCTAGCTGACATCTCTCAGTGGATGTCTGCTCACCACCTCAAGCTCAACCTTGACAAGACTGAGCTGCTCTTCCTCCCGGGAAAAGATTGTCCCACTCTTGACCTAACAATCAACATCGGCACCTCAGTTGTTTCCCCGACTCAGACTGCAAGGAATCTGGGTGTGACCCTAGATAACAACCTGTCCTTCACTGCAAACATCGCTGCTACAACCCGTTGCTGCAGATACACGCTTTACAACATCAGGAAGATACGTCCCCAGCTGACTCAGAAAGCGACTCAGGTTCTGGTCCAGGCTCTCGTCATCTCACGCCTAGACTACTGCAACTCCCTCCTGGCTGGTCTACCTGCATGTGCCATCCGACCTCTGCAGCTCATCCAGAATGCAGCGGCTCGTCTGGTCTTCAACCTTCCTAAATTCTCCCACACCACTCCGCTCCTCCGCTCCCTTCACTGGCTTCCGGTAACTGCTAGAATCCACTTCAAGACACTGGTACTTGCTTACCATGCTGCGAATGGATCTGGCCCTTCCTACATCCAGGACATGGTTAAACCGTACACCCCAGCGCGTGCACTACGCTCTGCATCAGCCAAACGACTCGTTGCGCCCTCGCTGCGAGGGGGACCCAAGTTCCCATCGGCGAAAACACGTGGGTTTGCTGTCCTGGCTCCAAGATGGTGGAATGAGCTCCCCATTGACATCAGGACGGCAGATAGCTTGCACATCTTCCGGCGCAAACTGAAAACTCATCTCTTTCGACTCCACTTCGAGCGTTAGAACTATTAACGAAGCACTTTTATACTAATAAAGGACTGGCTTACCTAAAGCCAGTTGAGTAGCACTTGAAATGTTTGGCTCTATGAACCTGATGTACTTATATGATTCTGTTTTCTTCAAGGTTGTGTCTTCCTGGTCGAATGTACTTATTGTAAGTCGCTTTGGATAAAAGCGTCAGCTAAATGCAATGTAATGTAATGTAATGTAATTTAACAGTATTATTTTACAGTGACATATTGTAATCAAGGCCCCCTGTAATATCCCAACAAATACATGTAAAAATGACTGTATCCTTGGATTTCACAGCATTTAACTATTATTTCACAATAAAATACTGCAATCAAAATCCTCTGTAATATCACATCAAATGTTGTAATATCACAACAACATTGTAAACATTGCAAGGATTTCACAGCATTTAAGAGTCTCATATTACAGATAAATATTGTAATCAAAAGCCCCTGTAATATCACAACAAAATATCTCTAAAACTACAGTAAAATTGGATTTGACATTATTTAACTATTATTTCACAGTGAAGCACTGTACTCAAAATATTCTGTAATAGCACAACCCATTACTGTAAAATTTGAATTGTGCAGCATAGACTATTCTAACCGGCGTGTGTCCTGCAGCATAGCCTACTGTACTTCTCAAACCGTCTGGAAGATTTGAACTGAGACATTCTATACACTGTAAAAAAAGATCCTAATTTTACAGGAAATAATTAATGTTTTATAGTAATTATCATGTTTTTTAAATAACTTGCAAAATCCTGTAAAATTACAGATATGAACTATACATTAACAACCCAAAACATTATTTTAAGTATTTTGACAATAACAACAAATAACATTTATTTCATTTTTTTTAAAGTACATTTACTATATAAAATGTACAGTATATTTGCACTTTCAGAAAATATATGCAGATGTACGTACAATTACAATTATTATCTGCAATTAAATATGTAACTCGTAATATAAAAGTGTATTACTATTTAAGATATTTCTTTGTAATTTTAAGGTAAACATAAAACTGAGAAAAAAAGTGTCAAATAAAAAAATAAATAAAATGTAAGTAAAACATTTTTACATAAAACATTTTCTCAATATTCGATTGAATCCACCACAAACACAAAATATCCAATGTTGAAACAAAAGTAAATAAATATGTTTTCATGAAATTCCTAACTTACTATATTATAAACATCTACAGTTGACAATATCAATAAAAAAAAATAAAAATCATAGAAAGTGGAGAAATCTCTGCAGGGAGGACCAAGGTTTAAAACACACACTGTTATTTACTCAACAATAAGTCAGTTATCCTTGTTTTATTTGTGTTATGTTGCTGTGGGTTTTTTCCATTGGTCAATATACAGCAGGGCTTCTCAAATTACGGACTAAGGATCCAGACCGAACTGCAAATCAATCCGGACCGAACCCTGTGTCCCATTATTTAAAAAAAATAATAATTCTGATTTTGATGTAAATAAAAGTGGACCTATTATGCTATATTGAACAAATATACTGTAGGGCCATACCGATACAAAACATGTCTGTGAAGTTTTTTGCTTAAAATACCAAACAGTTCACCCATTGTAACCATGCCTCATACCGCTCTTTTGCAGCTCTGTTAGAGAAACGCGGATTTTGGGTCCTTAGCTTTAAAAAAAAAAAAAGAGGAGGCGGAGCTAATGCCTGATCAGAATTCTACCGGAGATAAAGTTACATTCTGCTGTGATAAAACGCCATCCTGTTCTAAACCACATCAAAGATTATTTCTGCGGGTTTATCACAAGGTGAGTTCCTTTTTTTATTTCCTGCTTTTTAAACACATAGCTCTGAGTGTTAGCGAGGCTTGCTAAAGTAAACAAAGACGAGATTACTTTACTGGCATTGATCCGGACCATTGACCTTGTATACAATTCACAAGTGGACCTTTAACAAAAAAGTTCGAGTACCCCTGAGATAGGGGATCTATTGGCAGCTGCTGATAATAACATTCATCATTATGGTTTACTAATTGTTGTCTTTTTGTCCTCTAGGTTGCACTGCCACATCTACAGTAGTGCAGAATGGACAGAGGAAACATGATTGGGCCTCAAGTTTTTTGCAGCCAATATACATTCTCCTACAAACTTGGGATAGGAGGGTGAGTGAACAAGTTATCCATTGGTTGGAACCTACATCCCCATTGTTAGACGTACTAAATCCTGCTCCTTCAAATTGATAATGTGAACATATGTCGCCATTTTGTAATTTCTGTTATTTTCAGTTGAGAATGTTTCTTCAATGTTTCAAAGTAATCTTAAAAAATTAAACTTATTTTTTGTTTATACTGTTTATAAGTAGATGTTTAAATATTAAATGCTGTATTCATTAATGGTTGTATAATTCTACAAATATTTTTATATTTTAAGTTTTAAAATGTTTATAGTAATTGTTCCCTACAGAACATTTTGTGCTGTCATTTTATTGAACGTGTTTGATTGGAAAATGTTAGAAAAAAGCTGTAAAATAACAGTATTCTACTTGTAGAACTTTAGGTTCTGTATTTATTTTTGTGTTTGATCATAAAAATCTAATAAAAAAAAATGTAAAAAACTGTTTTTCTCATCAGAACTTTATTTAAGGTATTTGAATGTAACATTTTAAGACAATGGATTTTGAGAAGAGAGGAAACATCTGTAACATTACAGTGTTTTCCTGTGCAATCTTTAAGGACAATTCCTGTTTATTAATTGCTTTTGCACTTTATTTCAGTGAAAGTATTTTACTTTAATTTAAGGGTTTTTGTTTGGCAGCCGCTGCTGCCAGTACTTCAACCGTTTCTTTACGAGTTTTCTTTTTTACAGTGTAGCCTATTTGATTTGTCCCAACTAGACTCATGGGTGAGATGCTTTTTGTGCATTTTTGCTTGCTGTATGTGAATGACGTGATTAGTCACGTCATCCAATAGTATTTGACAGGAAACCATTGTATGAGCTTCCTCCAGGAAGTACCGGAGCTGGGGACTACAGTTATGCACGTCTATCATTGTAAATTGACAGTAAATTGCTGGCAACTCATCTGCATTACTTTCACAGTACACATTGTAAATTCACAGTAAATTACTGGCAACTCCTGCATTGCTTTCACAATAGAAATGTAAAAGTACAGGCCCTTGTTGTAATGCATGTACAACAAAAATGATGTAATTCCCCAGTAACATACTGTAATATCACAGTAATTCCTTAGTCATTGAAGCTGTGAAGTTACAGTATACAGTTTTACCTTTACAACAATGATATTACAATACATTGCTGTGAATATCTTCACAGCAATGTATTGTAATATCATGGATGTGAAATTACAATGCATTGCTGTGAAGATATTCAGTCTGTTTTCTTTGACAGCTACCTAATCAAATACTGGCATTTCAGCGCAGTAAACAAGCCTCACTCAACTTCTCCGGGTCCTCCAGGATGTTTACTGCCACGCTGAAATGCCAGTATTTGATTAGGTAGCTGTTAAAGAAAACAGACTGAATTGATCTTATCAAAAGCCTCACTCAACTTCTCCGGGTCCTCCAGGATGTTTACTGCCACGCTGAAATGCCAGTATTTGATTAGGTAGCTGTCAAAGAAAACAGACACACAGTATTACCTTTTGTCAGAGTACAAGTATTCATACACAATGGTAAGTATACATGCTGCAACATTTGAATTCGTTTTTTTAAATGTATGTGCTCATGTGTTTCTTTGTTGGTGTATAGGCTACTGCTTGAATATGCTTAATGAAAGGCAGGTTTTCATAAAAATAAATTATTTGAGTAGAGGACATTGTTAGTGTGTCAGTGTGTCAGGCAGCATGCTAACACTACAACTGGTATTTCCTTGGCTTGTCAGTGGTTTATATTTGAATGCAGCATCTACAGCTACTACATGGACTTTTAACATTAAAACATTTACTTTGATGATTGACATTAGCATTATTAGCATCATACTGTAGCTGTGAGGGAGTGTATCCAACAGTCCCATTGATTACGATCTCCGTCCTCTCTGAGCATGGCCTGAAGACAGATTTTTTTGTTTTGTTATAATACTAGTTTTAACTAAAAGTATAGGAAATCGGAACTCTGTATAATTTAAGGCATTATAAAAAAGAAATTCCGCTAAGCGCAATTATTTTGATGGGCGAGGCCTTCATTTTTCCTTTTTGTTTAACCTATTACCCAAATGATCAACTACTACTAAAATATGAGAGTTTTATCTTTACTTTTTAGCCCAATGCCATGGTTTATTGTAAAGATCACTTTCTCCAGCCTTTACGCTTCCTGGCTTTTTCTGCTTCCTCATCGTCTGACATTAATCTAACAGTCTTTGGACGAGCCACTTCTCTTGGATGAAGCTGTCTCTGAATCTGGTTGTTTTTGACCGGATTGCTGCGTTAACGCCTGCCAGACGGCAGCAGACTGAACAGTTTGTGGCTGGGGTGA
>NW_022991780.1:0-28352 GCF_902827175.1 Gymnodraco acuticeps
TTCCATGACCATTTACAGAAGAAAGCACATTATATATACCGACATACATGAAGCTTCTGGTATGTTGCAACTGACAAACCACATGAACAAGTGAAGACACAGTATAGCCATAACATACTTGAAATAATGTTTTATTTGGTGAATTTGAGTGAAGTGTGTGTGATGAGTGATGAGTGTAAAAAAATGTAATGTGGATCAGTATGTGTGAAAAAATTATTAAATTATAAATTGTCCTGCTGGTCCACGTCAAAAATTATTTGGTGTACCCCGAGGCGGACTCTTGCCCTCTGTGCCCTTGTCATCTGCCTCATGGTGGGCAAGAGGCTCTTGAAAAATTGCAAGTCCTCGTCCTCCTCCACCACTGGTGGGGTTGGCTGGGCAATTGCTGGGTAATTGCTGACAGCAGACTTCGTTCAAATGGGGACATCTCCCTCCCCCTCCCCCGTGTTTTGCCCCGGACCTCAGCATTCTCCTCCTGGCTGACTGGCGGACTGGCTGGTGGACTGGCTGGTGGACTGGCTGGCTGACTCACTGTCTACCTGGCTCTCTTCCTCTGCCACCAGGGTGGATGGAGGCAGGGTCTGCCGGGGGACATTGCTGGACGTCTCACGGTCTATGATGAATGGGGTTAAAAAACCCCATCACTGCCATGAAACGCCAGGGCTTGTACCCCCCTGCAGACCCTGCCCCGCTTCTTTTGGCCTCCTTCTCCATATTATTTTCCTTGCGGAACCTGTCCCTCAGACTCTTCCATCTCTTCTTGCAGACATTATCTAATAAAATGAAATGAAATAATAAAGTTAATAAATAATAAAGTGAATTTCTTGAATTTACTAAATTATTCCTCCATTAATGAATGCTATTTGTATGCTACATTCCATGCTGGCTAAATATACTGTCTATGCTTGATAGCTGTGAATCAAATCAAGTTTGATTTATATAGCACATTTATAAACGATTTTTGGTCGAGCCAAAGTGCTGTACATATAATAAAATTAGCCTACAGTAGAGACACTTTACAGCAAATACAACAGCACAGATTGTTCGGAATATCAGTATGAGAAAAACGACACCCTCTGCATGTATTATATGTTATATATTATGCTTATACTTATATTATATATTATATTTTTGTATTAATATACATCATATGTTATGCTACATTACTAGCTGGCTAAATATACTGTCTATGCTTGATAGCTGTGCATGTATTATATGTTATGTTATATATTATGCTTATTATAATGTTTTTTTATTATTATATTAATATATATTATATGTTATTATGCTACATTACTAGCTGTCCATTCAATGCTAAAACGAAGTAAACTGGATATAAACTCCCCAAACAGTTGAAAACCTACCAGTTTCACCAACTGTCTCTGCCACCTCCCACCATGCCTGGTTCCTCCGGTTTAGGTCCCGGTAGGTGAACAGAGTACAGTCATACAGGACTGGGACATTTGCCACAGCAATGATTAATTTGTCCTCCATTTTATGACATATGGAAAATAGTCAAGACCTGCGGGATCAGCATACACGCGGTTTGATTGGCTAGCGCTTGTACTGGCGGGGAATTTCAAAAACGGGATTTGATTGGCTGACGCCAGCTTCGAGAAAGCATCGAGCCTCAAAAGTTGAACACTCGCGACGCTTGCAACGCCTTGCCAAGCTACCCACAATGCAGTTCGGCGAAGTTTGAAAATATCCTACGTCACCCCATTCAAATGAATGGGCGAAGCGTTGAAAGCATTTTTGGACGCCTGTAGAGTAGACGGGCCGTCAGACACGCCCAGCTTCAAGCTTTTTCGACGCCTGTAGTGTAGACGGGCTGTAACAGATGAACAGATCGCCACGTAATGATAACAAAAAAAAGTCGGGGGTCATTGGTCAAGCAACACACCAATCAGAGAGCAGCAGTGAGCACACCTCAGGCTGTGTTTTATTTGTATTCTTTATTTCTGATGTATTTCACACAAAAAACCTTTAGTGGAAACGTTTTCACTTATATGATTAAAAAAAGAAAAAAAAAAGTGGCAAGGCTTGCCCACCCCACCCTGTGTTGGGGGGGCACAGTGACTAATTTGGGGGGGCATGGCCCGCGAATGACCCCCCATGACGCCGACCCTGGTAGGCGAGGCTGTAATTTCGGCAGCTGTTACTCTCATGAGCGAGGCAGAAAATAATAGTTTTAACATGACAAAAAGCTGCTGTGTCGTTTACCTCAAACATTAAAACAAATCCAGAGTTACGTGTTTCTGTACTTCCTCTAAGAAGAAAAGACAGTAAAAGAAGAGCTCTGTGGCTTCAGGCTTGATCGCCGTTCAAATGACAGCGTTGGTTTCCCCAAAAGTGGGCGGGGCTGTAAAGTGACGTAGATTTTACTATCATCTATTATTCAAAACCATTCTATGTATTCTAACGTAAATTACATGCCAGTGTTTTATCTTTTTATTTATTTGTTTTTATTTTAAATCGTATAAACGTCTGTGAGGAAAATAAATGGTGTTTAGAGCCTCAAAATACTGAAATCTGTATTTTTTAAAATCTTTTCCTTCTAATTTGTTATTCTTTTCTAAATAACACACTGTTATTTACTCAACAATAACACACAATTATCCTTGTTTTTATTTATTTGTTTAATTCTATAATCTTGGGCTTTTTAGCCGTAAATAAAGTCACCAGAAACAGACGGGACATTTCGAGATTTAGGATGGCCGAAGACACTACACTACCCATAATCCCCAGCTATCGTTTGGGACTACAGTCCCGTTGACAAACCCCGTGATGTTGGAGTGGCAGTGCGCCAAGGTTACGCCGAGCGTCAAGCTCTTTGAAATGGAACGAAACCACGGCAGACTATTCAAAACTGGACTCGAACGCCCCCCGAGAAATACACATGCTGGCTATTGTGTTTCGCAACATGTTCTCTATGGCACGTATCTACTGGGAATTGTAGTTTTAAAAGACGTTTTTCCCAAAATTAGAAGTTGCCAGTATTAAACTGTGTACAGCCCTGGAGGTTTAGGCGATAGGAAACACATTGGTGTGTACACATTTAAAACATGTAATTACTAAATGGGTAAAAATCGCTTATATCCATAATGGGCAGCATTAATATATACCCACACGACAGCTTACTTTGTAATTCTACTCCACTACAATTCAGAGGTTAACCTGGTATTTTTACTCCACTCACATTAGGTTGAGTTACTTTGCAGATTCTGATTAATGATGTGAAATATAAACAACCCTTAAAGCAGACTTTAGTTACACGTGAGTAAAATTCAGGGAAGGTGATTGTCAAGTGCCAACAATCAGGAGAGATATTTGATAGGTGGTGCTTGAGAAGACGAAACATTTATCTGCAGATCTCTATAAAGTATATTCATTACTCGTTATTCTCTACTAATAGTTAATTAAAAACTGTATAATGGCTATTTTGCACATCCCTTTCAAGATTTCAAGATTTTCTAAGGTTTATTGATCATATATACACAACTTGGGTCGCAGGTTCCTCAACAGCGTATTACAAGACATCTATCAATATGTGTGTACCTCCACCATTAAACTGTCATATTCTGCACATTTCTTATTCTACCTACATACATAAGAGTATAATTAATGTGTATAATATCAGTTAAAAGAAGTGCTTCAACATAGTTAACATTGCAGGAAAGCAATATATTAGACGTTAAGTACTTTGTCAGGCTTAATATTTATCTGTAGATAGATACCCCCAAAGCTTTTTTCTTGTTTAAAATAAGACCTTAACCTAAAGTATTCTTTAATGTGTTAATAAAGGTTAATTCGTTTTTCTGTTTTGCACATCCTCATATTAATATCTTTGTACATCCGGCACTAAACTGTTTTATTGTAGAGATCACTTATAGTATCTTCTTGACTTTTTATATTCTATATTTCTATCATTGACCTTCTACTTTCCCCCTATGAAAGTATGTACTCTTAATATTGTTTTCATCAAATAACATTATTCAACAAAAATAATTCAATAACGTGCTTTAACCACTAGGCGGTGCACACAAGGTACACACAGCATACTAATAATAACTTTGTATTATTAGTGTAGAACACTTATGTATGTATAACATCTGAAGATGTGTAGTTTTATTCATGTTTTTACATAATTTTACAGGATATTGCTATATTATTTCACATGTTTTACTTCTACACATTAATATCTGATTTGTAAAACATCACAGACAGAAAGGTATATCCGTCATTTAATGGTACGCTATTGAAATTCTGAATCCATAGATGTGTCTCCCATCACCCAAATCCCCTGACTATTCTCTCAACTCAGTATTTACATTCTTATATTCAAAGAAAATCAGTAATATCTTTAAAAACTACAAGTCCTTTTCTATCAGCTGTGCACCGTTATGGTGTAAATATAACCTATTATCTACCAATTGGATCAAATATAAAAGTCAGCCGAATTACTATTGATACTGCAAGGAGACGTATTTTGTGAAAAGAAATTGAAGATGTTGTTTAATTGTTGATATATTTATGATCCACATCAAGTATTCAGTTTTGGCGGCAGTTCCTCATGTTTGTCTAGAAGTCTTCTCATCAGGGCTCTATAAATAAAGAACTACGGCAGATGTATAATATTTAATGCAGCCGAACCGTGTATTACAATGCCGTTATGTGATGACTTCCAAAGAGAAAAGCAAGAACACTCTGAATTAGGTATTATTTTATTTTTCGTTTTCGGATATCACAACTTATTAACACCATATCCCAGCGTTTATTGCGGCTAAAACATCCAATCAACGAGCTTCAAGCTGAGGATCTTGGGTAATCAGTTCGGTGGGTTTGTGGTGTGTATCGCTCGAAATGTCCCGTCTGTTTCCGGTGACTTTATTTACGGCTAAAAAGCCCAAGATTATAGAATTAAACGAATAAATAAAAACAAGGATAATTGTGTGTTATGGTTGAGTAAATAACAGTGTGTTATTTAGAAAAGAATAACAAATTAGAAGGAAAAGATTTTAAAAAATACAGATTTCAGTATTTTGAGGCTCTAAACCCCATTTATTTTCCTCACAGACGGGAAAAAAGTCCGACATTATACGATTTAAAATAAAAACAAATAAATAAAAAGATAAAACACTGGCATGTAATTTACGTTAGAATAAATAGAATGGTTTTGAATAATAGATGATAGTAAAACGTCACTTTACAGCCCCGCCCACTTTTGGGGAAACCAACGCTGTCATTTGAACGGCGATCAAGCCTGAAGCCACAGAGCTCTTCTGTTACTGTCCTTTCTTCTTAGAGGAAGTACAGAAACAAGTAACTCTGGATTTGTTTTAATCTTTGAGGTGCAATAAACGACACAGCAGCTTTTTGGCATGTTAAAACTATTATTTTCTGCCTCGCTCATGAGAGTAACAGCTGCCGAAATTACAGCCTCGCCTACTGATTTTAATTTAACCATATATCGAGCCCGATTCTCGATTTCAAATGTGTGCTCTAAAATGATATTTTTAAATGACTATTATCATTATTATAAGCAAGGCAATAAATGGCAAAGATATGTAGAAAATAAACGTATTTAAGATACGTTCATAACGAACGTAACGTGGGAGAAAATACGTTTCTAGAAGATATGTAGAAAATAAACGTATTTAAGATACGTTCATAACGAACGTAACGTGGGAGAAGATATGTTTCTAGAAGATATGTAGAAAATAAACGTATTTGAGATACGTTCATAACAAACGTAACGTGGGAGAAAATACGTTTCTAGCTAAACGTAATTGAGAATGCAGTTTAGTTCTGTGGGAACGTAATTTTTAGGAGACAGGGTTGCACTGTTCAGGGTGAGCGCTAGGTGTAAGAAGAAAATAAGATTATATTGCTTTAATAATCCATTCTTAAATGGTATTGCTGGTATGTTAAGATATCTTTGTGACCTTGTATAAACCCTATGCCCCGTCCTGCGCCCGAGACCCTCAGAGACTTGCCTGAGGAGATCAGGGTTGCAAAATCTGGTTTTAGGTCAATGTTGTATTATTTGTTTCATTTATTCTTAATCTATGTATTGTATAGTAATAATGAATAAAAACGTAATGTATTGAACACATTCCGAAACAAAGCAGATAAGCAGAACAAGACTCAGACATAATACTAATTGTTGTTGAAACCTTTTGCGCTGTTGCAGCAAAATGGAAACTGTGTTAATTATTCTGTTCCAACTGGCCACTGGAATCAGAGAATTAATATAAGTTGAAGTTCAATTACAGTTTTAAAAATAGTTTAACATTCTTTATTAAACTGCTCCAAATTATTTCTAGTATCAACCAATTGGTCTCTATAGACATTACTAAAATTAAAATAGTTGTTAAACTACTGACAAGTTTTCTGAAACCGAGCTTATGAACAACAGAGTAAAGGTTGCTGGTTAAGCCAGGATCAATATATTTGTTGAAGTTTTTATTGTGTGCATAATAAATGTGTTAAATTAATTGAGCAATTCTTTAAAAGTATAATGTTGCAATTTCTTTAAAATAAGTAATTACAGTTACAAAATAGGTGTTGTTTTCCAAGGGCCTCTCTTTCACAGGCACTTTGAATCATAACACTTCCAAGTCCTACAGAGATCAGTATCACTTTGTGTTGCAAGCCAAATCCAGGGGTTCTACTCGAGCCCAATTTTAAATACCATAAAGAAAAGTATTGAACCCAGCTCGAGCTAAATGTGAAATGTATTTAATTAATGTGCAAGTGTTTTGATTTATTTAAAATGTTCCAGTCTAGCTTCCTTCGAGTTTAGTGTAAACAACAGATTGGTTCTCATAACATTCTCACTGCTGTGCTGTCCCAAATGTTTTAAACCTTGGGCAGATAAGCACACACACACACACACACACACACACACACACACACACACACACACACACACACACACACACACACACACACACACACACACACACACACACACACACACACACACACACACACACACACACACACTTTGGATGAGTAATCACTTCATCCAAATTGTAAATTGTTGCCTTCTTTAAAGTTATTAGTAAATTCAAGATTAATTATTCAATTAAATGTGGTACATAACATATAATAAACAAAATAACTTTGATTTGATCATTTTGTTCACAACATTAGACCTTGTCCTCTAATCTCTACTAGAATAAGATAAGTGTGCATGTTTGGGTGTGGAACACTCCTGTGATGTACCTAATCTTCTTATCCTTTTCATTACAGAGCTGGGAAAATGGTGTATTGCTTAGATTCGGATCCGTGCAAAGTCCAATTTTGACTGACTTTAGTTCTAATGTTAATTTGATTTCAACCCATAAGTAATTATTTAGATTAACTCAACATTTCACATGATGATGGATTAGTGCTCCACATTTTTCCCACTAATTTGTTGTGCAATTAGGCCAATGGTAAAGAGAGACATTGATGACCTTGTGTCCCTTTTGTTGGTACGTGGTTCCATTCTGTCTATGGCCTTGGACGGCTTCACTAAGAATCACCCAGTTCTGACAGTCCGGCTGAGTGCAGTCACAGAGATGCTATGGCTGCTCTACATGAAATGACATTAATGGTCTGGTCTGAGAATGGACACCATTACCTGCTTATAGAGACAATGCCGCTCCTCAAACTGAACAATACTGTCTCACGTGGGCCACTCCCCCCACCAAGCCATGAACTGAAAGCTTGAGATCTGCTTTGAACACCTGGAAGCCTCCCGGTCACACCAGCACCAACCCTTGGGTCAGTCAGATGGGACTAACGGCTTAACTTAGGGCATTTGGTTCAGAAATATGACTCTCGTTACCGCAGAGTGGGTTGTTTTTTTAAGGCTATTCATACTGCTATGCAGAGGATGCCTGTAGGTTGGCAAGCTGTTAAAAGCCCCTACTATTTTTTTAAAATAGGCCTAAATGTCAGGGGCCTCTTAATGTCTAGTTCTACATGTATTCACATTATATGGACAATGTTTCCACCTGGTGAAACTGAAGGCTGCACGGTACTCAGGCTACAATACGACCATTCTGTTCTGCTCTAACGATTCAATTGATAGATTCTACATCAAAACAATTAGCTTTTATTGTTTCCAATGATAACATCATTTTAAGAGAAGGAATGCAAACCTGTTTTCAAATGTAAGGTTTTGAATGTGTTTGACATTTCTCAGTAATAACACCCTCAGACACCCACTATCATTCATGCTATGCCTTCAGTAGTGACTCAGATGTTAAGGGGGATGAAGCTTTTCCTCCCAAATCAGATATGCTTTGTTTTTTTAACAAAGGTATGCATTTCCTGCATAATATATGTTTCTCACAATTGTTTTTTTTGTAAGCTGCACACAGGTGATACTGAGTCTTCTCGATTAATAGATTACACCATGCTTAAATAGACTCCTAAGTTATTATTTCATATGAGACATATGTAAGAAAAGGGAGGGAAGAGTCAATTATATTGAGTAATTGATTTTATATTGGAACATTTATTTCTCAAACCTGTTTTATGGAAGAGGAAAATATTTCTGATAAACTAATATGTTATCAAACGGTAAATGGTGAATTAATATAACATTTAGAATCATTGAGAAGGGGTGATATCCGCAGGGACTAGCTCACCTTTAAATTACAATAACATTTCTCTACTTTGGACTGATGAGTTTATGATTCTTGCATGTTAAATGACTAACACAAACCTTACATTTATGCATGTGCATGTCTCAGGAAGGCTCCCAAATAATTCTGAGGGGCCTATCCTATTTTTGTATTTAAATGATAATGTGCTAATCCATTACCTTGAGTTGTCTGCACTCAGGAAAACATCCCTATCAAGTGTTAACCCAATAACTACAGTAGGACAGCTCTGAAGGCCAAGGGTCAGAGAGAGAGAGCTACGTGGGTCCACGCCAGCCACTGCAAGGTCCTAGTCACCAACAAAAGTAGATGACAACAAGTGATGTGTCCTAATCACCAACAAAAGTAGATGACAACAAGTGATGTGTCCTAATCACCAACAGAAGTAGATGACAACAAGTGATGTGTCCTAATCACCAACAAAAGTAGATGACAACAAGTGATGTGTCCTAATCACCAACAGAAGTAGATGACAACAAGTGATGTGTCCTAATCACCAACTTGCACCACACTTGCACTACATACACCAAAACACACTACACACAAGGTATCACGAGCGAGTGCCAGCTGAGCGGTTCCATATGCTCTCTGGTTCCTCGTTTGTGTTACCGGTGTGCGGAGTCTGACTGTCCGTGTCACAAAATCGACCGAAGGAATACACACACACACCCCATGGAGCATTCCCACCTCGTGATGACGGCTCGCCTGGGACAACGCAACCGTGAGCAATACAACTGGCCTGGCCCAGTGATGTGGGGTTTAGCTCGCCACAAGATTACGTTTGGTTGTGCGGCGACAAGCTCTATCAAGTTCTGGCTCCCCTCTGGATAGGTACATGCACTCTAGTGGATTTGAATCCAGCAATCAGGCTTAACAACACTACTCTTTAATGTATTATCCATGCATAGAAAGACCTACAATGATGTTTCAAGTACTGGATTAATTTCAGTTTTGGCCCAAAACAAATATTTATAATATTTCATATAACAATTATGTAGCATATTTGATCCTCAAATTAGAGAAGTATAATTTAAAGAAATTGATATTCTCAACATTAGATAAACACAGAAGAATCCTTTCCAAGTACCATAAGTAGCTCAGGTAAGTATGGCTAATAGGAATACTTGATAGACTTAATTTGGTACAGATCAGTGGTAGCATTTACAAATGTAATAATTCAAGGTTTAAAAATGTTTAATCCTTCCTTTCCAGGTTTTTACAAAAGTCTTTGAATATTTGCCTAACTTTTCCTTTTCAGATTTTGAACAATGTACTTGACTAAAATGAATGTATTGATTTCACTAAGTGCCTTACTCTTGACTAAAGCGTATTTAAGTAAACGTAAAAGTAATCCTAAAATTGAGGACACTGCACTTTTGCAGATTACAGATTGATCAAATCACCAGTGTGAATTCTATACTCTAACTGTGAATTTGTAGCTGGATCTCTTACGATCCTGAGTTTTAAAAAGCTTTTGACTAGTGATTGCCTTGAAGTAAATCTTTAAAGCGGCAAGCTGGTTTTGATTTTATAGTTTGATGAATGAAATTAACTAATGGTAAATGATAAAAGATATTAGTTTAAAACAAATATTTAGCCATTGTGCACCTGTGTTTTATGTGTGTTCATTATTATGCTTTTGACAAAAGATGATCAAACACTGATGAGAGATGATTTTTCCTATTATGATTGGCTGTATCAATCATTGTGATTGAATGTTTCAATCTTATTCTACTTTGTGATGTAATTAATGTAAGGTGAGACCACACTCGAATCTGGAGACGCCTATTGAGTTAATTATTGACCAAATTATTATTAGACTAATGTTTTTAGGTTATCATAAATGATAAAAAGAGAGGACTGTTATGGAAATAATTGTCATAGACGCCAAGATGTGACATACAGGACAAACCTTGATGTCTGTTTACCTTCTTTAAGGACACAGGCTGCTTAGCCAATAATGTTATTGTTCCCATTCTGTGACCGGTCAATACTGGGTCACAGATGGTCTGTGTTGTGGGTACACTGGGACACTTCCTTCTCTGTATTTGTGGACTCCAAGGTGAAATCTTCGAGGTCATAGGTGTCCGAGGCAAGTAGCTCAGTGTTCCCACACTGTTTAGGCTATCTTCTCAAATATGTTGTTTACTCTCTGCGAAACCAGTTAGATGGGCTGGCAAGAGAGAGGCTCTCCAGAATTGACGTGGCAACTCTACCGTGAAGTCAGAACCTCTGACTCTTGGACTTGTGATGTGAATCCTCCGGCCGTTAACTCCAAATAAACCATCATGTGTTTGACATCAAAGCTACTGCTCTTCCCGTGTCTCCTTCCTGAGTCGGTGACTCCCACTGCATAGCTACACAGAAGTTTCCTCTACAGATGACAACGCAAAAACCAACACAAATGGTGGTGAAGAAAGCAGAACAAAGATGGAGGAAGTGAAAAATTAAGCGAGAAATCGTCCAAGACTGAGCAGAAGAAGAACGCCGACTCAGGATCGCACCGTGCCGGGTTCGACGCCTTTATGACGGGATACATTTTTGCCCATTCATGTACCCTGAACAAGAAGAAAGGAGTGGAAGCTGTAGGGAAGGAGGAGGAAGAGGAGTCCTGGGTTCCTTCGTGTCTCAATAAGGTCTACCTCAGCGGTAAATCTGCTCCTCTCAACGTGGTTAAAAGCACCTTCTCCAAATCATCCAAGGCCCATGTGGCGAAGATGGAGATGGTTTGGGGAAAGAAAGTGTAGTGTCCACACTTGAACACAGTATTTAAGTGTTTATATTAGGGCTGCAACTAATTATTATTTTAATTAGTAATCTGCAGATTACTTTTACGATAAACTGTTTGTTCAATAAATTGTCCAAAAATAATAAAAAAAGGAACAACCTCAAAAGACTCAAAGTCCAAGTGATTCAATGTTTTGTTGAGTCCAAACCTATGGTCCAAACCCAAAGATGTTGACTTTAATATAATATTTAACAGAGAAAAGCCAAGATCTAAAAACTGCATTTTCTGGCATTTTTTCCATGGATAATTACTTAAAGGATACATCAATAATCAAAGAAGTTGGTATTTGTTTCTCTGGATGCACCTATTGATTGGTCAATTACTAGTTACAACTCCAATGTACATGTGCAGGTTCAATATCAATAATTGTTTAGCCTGCCAACAGTTTGGCTCAACTATTTGATGGACAGTGCTGAACCCCAGAGGGATGGGTAGATCCCCTTCCTCTGTCACTATGAGGTTGACCATTTCTGTTTTTAGTGACACATTTTGACAATTATTGAATAGATTGGCTTGGAATTTGGTCCATGCCCCCCCCCCCCCCTCAGGATGGATGGATTTAAAAAAGTAATCCCTAACTAGGGAACCAGGATTTTGTGTTGATTTGCATTTGCCATGTTTTAAGAATGATGGAATAGGGGGTCAGTTTGCTTGTGGAACAACCTTTCAGTCTGGCAGTGTTGAAATGTAAGTCTGTTTCTCATGCTCTATACTGTTTTTATTTCTTTGTAAGACTTTTGTACATTTGTACCTACTATTAATAGTATTAAAGACGGTAATAAAGTGCAATTCAGTGGCAGCTGTTTTGATCAAGCCAGGTATTGTTTCTTAAGTTTCTCTGGAAAGAGCCAGATTCTTGATTTGCATTCATTCTTCATTTTAGATGTTTGTATAATTACCTTTTACAGGAGTTACCTTTTGAAAAAATAAATGTATGCTCTTTAAAAATGATCATTGTCTTTATTTCATTATTTACTTATACTGGTTTTATCTTGAAGGATGATTAAAACAAAATGCCATAATTTAACCCCTTGCTATAACCAGCACATCATTTTTGAATCGACTGTCCATGGAAGTAATAGTTAATATATCAGCAGTGTGGCACCAATTGTACCACACTCACAAGTTGACATCCCATTTTAAATACGTTTTTAAAACGTTTTTGTTTGTAGATACATTCATTTTTATTGTGAACTACAAGATTGATAATCATTTTATTTTTTAAATGTTTGCAAACTGACTACAGTGAAAGTTGGTGTATAGCTCCTTCACAGGATAAACCATTTGGTCTTTAGTAACTCAGCCTGTCCTCTGGCGCCACCCTCTGGACAAACATTTTCTTGTTTCTGTTTGTGTGATGGAGAAGGAATTACATTTGTTTATTGTTACAAATACTTTCAGTTGAAACAGATTCCTGGTGACAACATTGTTTGGAAGTAGTTCGGCTTGAACACATCACTGAGGGTAAAGTATGTCACAGAACACAGGATTATTTAATAGAGGTGTTTTCATTGAATTCAATATCAAAGCAATCACGTGTATATCATGGGGTGCTCGGTGTTGACCGCTGTGGATCACACTGGTTGTGTTGTTCTTGTTGTCTCCTGTCCCACTTCAGGAAGGCCATACACCCAGGAAGAGCCCTGCCCTGTGATATCAAAAAAAGGCAATGTACAGAGATTACATTAGTGTAAATCTTCACATGAAACTTTTGTGAAAAAAACAATCATGAAAGAGACAAACTCTGTCTTTAATGTTCTACTTAACAAAACACAGGTCCTTGTGTCCAGTTGCCACAGTATGGTTCACTCAGAGGAAAATAGAAACAAAGTCTAGTTTATATTTTACATGATGATTGCAATGAAATCACAGCACGTAAGCATTTATATATTTATAGTTAAACACGTTTTATATCAGACACTGGAAGCATTCAGATCTGTAAATTCATATGAAGACATGGACTTCATCTCAGGCTGATTGTACTTTACATTTGAGATCAGATGTTTCATTAGCTCAACTTGCTGTATTTGAGTAATGATCAGACCAACAACAACATCAACAGGTACGTAGGCCAACCACTAATAGTTAAATAACAAGTGCTTTCATAATTTCTTTCCATAGAGGTTTCGTCTTTAGGTTCAAGATAACGATAAACTCTCAGAAGCGTTGCGTGAGTGAGGACGCTGGCGTGTTTGTCGCCGCTTCACTTCATAGCCAAAAAAATTAGTTTTTTCTGTGCTGTTTTTTCCCCGTGTTATTGTGTTCTAACAACCACAAATCCACTGCAAATAGTCTGCTAAAGCTACCATAACTGTTTGGATCTATCGACTGTGTACCTATTACACTTACACATTCTCCGACGATCGGCTGTCACTGCTAGCCGCCGTTCAGCCGCTAGCTCCTGCGTAGCTATCAGCCATCCTCTTCAACCTGGGATCTCTGGAGCTCCATTTCCTTCTCCACATCCCCAGTCTGTCCCCTCAACTCAGCTGCTACCCAGTTTCTTGTTAGCATTTCATTGCTAGCCACTGCTGGGTTCTCAATGTAGCTGCCGCCTAGCCCCTGCTTAGCAGCTCGTAGCTAGCCGCTGCTCCTCTGTGCTGCTGACATGGCTCTCTGGAAATACTCCGCTCTGCAAATGTGGAATCTTGTCTGCCACAACACTCCTAACTACCTCACTACAATACAATCACTTGGACTCCTTCGCCGTCCCCGCTATGTGCATAGGGCTGCACGTCGCAAGTTTGTCAACTCTGACCATGACATCCCCACCACACAGACAGACAGACGGTCCGTCGCACTTCGCCGACGTCATCAGAGCACACCCTACGTGCATAGCTGTAATCTGAGACCTCTCAGCTGTATCGACGTCATCAGCCCATTCACCCCCTCTGCCTCAACAACTACAAACAACAATGCAACATTCATGCTGCAGAATGTTCGATCACTGAACAAAAAAGCACCTCTGATCAATGACATTATCACTGATCATAAACTTCATTTCCTCTGCTTAACCGAAACATGGCAAACTGGACAGGATTTCCTATTACTCAACCAAGCCACACCTCCTGGCTATGTCTACCTCCAAAAGCCCCGCTCCACTGGTCGGGGCGGTGGGCTGGCTGTAATATACAGGGCAGACATCTCGATCAAAGAGCTTCCTGTACCCAACACCAGCTCACTTGAATGTCTTGCCTTCACTATATCTGGATCTGCACAGCTCCAGGCTGTTCTTATATATCGCCCCCCCAAAGCCTCAGCCTCTGCCATCTTCCTGTCGGAACTATCTGAGCTACTCTCCTCAATCTGCTCCATGTCCCAATCTACGCTCCTTCTTGGAGACTTTAACATTCATGTGGACTCACCCTGTTGCACATTTTCCTCTGACTTCCTGGCACTTCTGGACTGCTTCAATTTTGAACAGCATGTCCATGATCCCACCCATGCCAAAGGCCACACCCTGGATTTGGTATGTACCACTGGCACAACTGCATCCCACCTGCAGTGCCTCAACCTGGCTGTCTCCGACCATCATGCCATCCTGTTCACTGTGCCTATCACCCTACCCAGACAGCTTGTACTGAGGACAATTACCTACAGGAGCTTAAAATCAGTGAGCGCACCAGCCATAACCAGCCTCATAGCTAGCCACCTGGCCTCCGATCCCCCTGACACCTCGGTTGACGGACTGGTAGCCCAGTACAACACTGCTCTTTCCCTGAGTCTCGACTCACTTGCCCCCCTCATTACCCGCACTGTCTCCTTCACCCACTCAGCCCCCTGGTTCACCACCAGTCTCCGTGCCATGAAAGCCTCTGGCCGCCAACTGGAGCGGCTCCACAAAAAATCTGGCCTCACCGTCCATCTGGAGGCGTATAGAGAGCATGTCAAATCTTACAAGGACGCCCTCTCAAAAGCTAAGGCACACTACTACTCCTCACTCATCGGTAACCAGCAACACCACCCCCGTATGCTCTTCTCCACCATAAACCGCCTACTCCGCCCAATTGACCCCCCCCAACCCAGCAGACGCCCCCGAGCTTTGCACCAGGTTCCTTGACTTCTTTGAGGACAAAGTCAACTCCATCCACCAGGAACTCCAGGCTTCTGCCCCATCCCATCCACATGCCACACCACCTCCAGTCACTGTTCGCTCAACTCAACACCTGCCTCAATGTTGTCTCTCCTCCTTTGCACCAGTGGATGCCACACAGGTTACCAAACTTGTCTCAAAAGCTAAGGCTACAACCTGCTCCCTCGACCCCATGCCCTCTGCCCTGGTCAAAACTTGCCTACCCATCCTCTGCTCCACCATTGTTAAAATTATCAACTCCTCCCTGGAATCAGGCAAGGTTCCCGCCGACCTCAAGATAGCAGCTGTCACCCCCATCGTCAAAAAACTGGTCTCGACCCCGAGGACCCCAGCAACTTCCGGCCGATCTCCAACCTTCCTTTTCTTAGCAAGATCATGGAAAGAGCAGTTGCTGCCCAACTCCACCATCATATGTCCGACCATGAGCTCTACGAACCCTTCCAATCAGGCTTCAGATCCAACCACAGCACAGAGACGGCCCTTATTAAAATAACCAATGACCTCCTCATAGCCGCCGATTCAGGCCTCGTCAGCATCCTTATCCTCCTGGACATCTCCGCCGCATTCAACACAGTCTCCCACACTATCCTACTCAACCGCCTATCCGTCTACCTTGGCCTCTCTGGTACAGCCCTCTCCTGGTTCCATTCCTACCTCTCCAACAGGCAACAGTTTGTGACCATCGGAAAATCCAGCTCTCCCCCAGCCCCTGTCAACCAAGGTGTGCCGCAAGGTTCAGTGCTCGGCCCCCTTCTATTCAACATCTACATGCTCCCCCTTGGTGAAATCATCCGCCGACATGGTCTCAACTTCCACTCCTATGCCGACGACACCCAACTCTACATCAGTACCAATCCATCATCCCAGCTACCCCCACTGTCACTTGTCAACTGCCTCCGCGACATCCAAGCCTGGATGTCAAAAAATCTACTTAAACTCAACAATAACAAAACAGAGCTCATGGTTGTGGCCCCAAAAACACTGCTCCGGAAGGTTGGAGATCTGCTCCTCACCATCGATGGCGGCTCCATCCACCCTTCCCCTGAGGTTCGCAGCCTGGGCGTCACTCTGGACTCCAGCCTCACCTTCAACTCCCACATCAGATCTACTGTCAAAACTGCTTTCTTTCACCTACGAAACATCTCCAGACTCCGGCCCTCTCTCCCCGACCCCGTTGCAGAAACATTAATTCATACCTTCATCTCTTCTCGTCTGGACTACTGCAATGGAGTTCTGTTCGGGGTCACCAGCAAAGCCCTGGACAGGCTCCAGTACGTCCAGAACTCTGCAGCCAGGCTCCTCACCCACACTAAGCCCTGGCAACACATCACCCCTACCCTCATCCACCTTCACTGGCTCCCGGTCAAGTCACGCATCCAGTACAAACTCCTCCTGCTAACTTACAAATCTCTCCACTCCCTAGCCCCTCCATACATCTCTGACCTCCTTCAGCCCTACACCCCCTCTCGTCACCTGCGGTCCTCTGACAAAGGGCTGCTCTCCATCCAGCGCTCCAAGCTGAAAACATTTGGCAACAGAGCCTTCAGTGTCGCAGCCCCCACCCTCTGGAATTCTCTCCCCTGTGCAATCAGGAATGCAGACACTCTGGACACCTTCAAAAAACACCTCAAACACCATCTGTTCACTCAGGCCTTTGGCCTCAACTAATATACAGTACTCAGCAACCTATTCCTGTTTTTGTTTTCTTCAGCCTATGTATCTTTATTATTACTTTTTGTTTTGTTACTTCCCATTGTAAAGCGTCCTTGGGTTTCGTGAAAGGCGCTATATAAATTGAAATTATTATTATTATTATTATTATTAAACCATGTATTGATATTTGTCTCTGCTGCACATTGTGATTTATCTCTAAACTAGCAAACTGAAAGCTGCGTGTTATACATTTCCAGTTTAATACCAGTTATATATCTACAGATTCAATATTTATGTTTACAAAATGGACGTAGAGGATTCCATGGTTGCTATGGTTTGACGCAGGACTAGCGTCAATATCGGATCAATATTTAAACCATAACAACCTGAAAACTACCTGAAGACGGTCACGAAAATATTTTCTCCGCTTTCACTCGACGATTCTGCCAAATTATCGCTTCTTCTCAAGTCTTTTTACATCCCGACAAGAGTCAGAGAACCCCTGAGAGTTATTACAGCGAGAAAACACACTTTAATTATGGAAAATGTAAGATTTCATAACGTTGAAAGTCCCCGTTGTTTCCAATGTGCTTTGCCGTCGACATTTTCAGAAACCTCACAGTTTACTGATGTTTATCAAATCATTTAGTCTCCTGTAACGATAAGTAGGCCTACCATTAAACAGTGTAACTATCAGATTAAGGTCAAGTATACTGTGACGACTCAATTAATACATCTTTGCATTAAAAACTACCAAAAATACACATGCATTCATCAAAACTAGGCTATATGACAATATTAACAAATAAATGTTGTATCTAATACAAATCATTTATATTAACATTTTAGGCTATATCACCCAGCTTCAAGCTGAAATACATTCATATTGTAACTTTGAATCAAGCTAATTAAAGTCACTCACTTTAACTTAGCATTATTTCCATCATATACATGTGCAATATTATATGTTCAAACAATAAACAGACATATGCTTATTATATAACATTGTAATCACGTCACATATGTGTCACTAAAGCACAATATTAACTGACATGAGGGCCTAAAGGTGGCTCTTGTTTTGTTACCGGACCTGTCTCGTCTTGAGGAGGTTTTCAGACTTTGATTACATATTTCATGTTCCTTCATTTATGATTTTTATCCAACAACCACATCCATCTTTGGCAAGTTAATCTTCCAGCACATAAAACTAGTAATAACACATTTGATTTGTATACTACGACATGACAAAATACTTGAAAAAGGTCCATCCTGCATGTACTTGTAGAGCCTCATCCTAACATGAGTGTGTGTTGTTGCAGGGTCGAGTGCCCGTCCTCCCGCAGGACAACCAGACAGGAAGGAGAGTCTCTGCCCGCCAGAGGAGGCCTGCAGTCTGCAGACAGTGTTCCTGCTGCAGGGACGACCAGGTGAGACATCTGATCCTCAACTCTGTTCCTTGAAATTGTACACAGTTTAATCCACAAGATTGTTTGACAGGTTTACAAAAAGGCAAACACATGGAGTATATTGTCAATACTAAATAGTTTGAGAAGGTCCATTGTACAGGACTAATGCCCCAAATACTCAAATTTCAAGTAATCCTCTGCATCTGATGTAGATGTTTCCTCTTGTAAAATGATAAAAGTATGTTGTTAAGTAAGAAGTTTACTAGAGTCTGACATCCTCTCGTGTTTTGCTGACCTTCTCCAGGTGCCACATACAAAGCGCCGGCGCCCTGCTGCTTCTGCAGACCTTCCCCAGAAAAGAAAGCAGACCTCCGCGGCTCTTCCTCCTAAACCTGCTGACCTGCCACCTGTCTCTAATGTGGCCTCCAGCCCCCGGACCTCCAATGCTCCCCTGCACCTCGAAGACCCTATCAGGATCCACAACCGCTCAGTCGAGGAGTACCAGCTCATCTACCATGAAGTTGTGGATAACATGCTGAGGTACGTTGCGTCACAAATGAGTCAGTTCATTTACAGAGTTTCCACTCTCTTAGAAATCGATCTCTCTATTTTCCTTCATCATAAAGATTTATTTTTGTGTTTCTCCTCTCAGGTTCCCGGACGGTCGCCTGCGTCCATATAGTTTGGGTCTGGGTCGTCGTATCAAGCAGAAGCTGTGGGAGCGACTGGACCGTCCGATGTTCACAGAGACAGTGGATGAAGACGGTCTGGTCCATGTGGACGTGTCCTACGGTGCTGGAGTCCAGCCTCCGCTCTACAACGTGGATGTTTCTGGTGAACCAGAGCCCGAATATCCACCAGCAAAAAGGGCAAAGCACTAAGACACACTCTCATAAGCTGACATGTCTAATAATACTGTGCTTTAAGTTTAGTTTAGTTTTTTTTTAAAGTATGGCAGTTAAGTTTAAGTTAATTAAGTGTAGAGATACGTTTTTAGTGCCAAGCATAAGTATTATGTGCTAAGTCTTTAGTTTTAAGTATTTAGTAATAAGTATAAAGTGTTAAGAGTAAGTGTTTAGTTTAAGTTTTTAGTTATAGTAATTTGTTTGAAGTATTTCATATTAAGTGTTACGTTTTTAGTGCCAAGCACAAGTATTAAGTGTCAAGTCTTTAATTTTAAGTATTTAGTAATAATTATAAAGTGTTAAGAGTAAGTGTTTAGTTTAAGTTTTCTGTTTAAGTACTAAGTTGAAGTATTACGTTTAAGTATTTAGTGTTAAGAGTAAGTATTTAGTAGTAAGTATAAGTATTTAGTGTTTAGTTTAAGTATTTAGTAATACGTTTAAGTATTTAGTGTTAAGAATAAGTAGTGTTAAGAGTTAGTATTTAGTTGAGTTAAGTTTACTTTCATTGATCTTAATGTATCTCACCACTGATGAATTGTCTTCCTCTGAATCAGTTCCTGCTCCTCTGTTAACAGTCTTCTTACTCCAGCTTCAGCCTCAACAGCAACAGTTATCACCTGCCAGAACACCTGCTCCACCCTCCAGCCTCCACCTGTTACTTCTACCAGACAAAACATCAGCCTTGAGCTGCAGCCTGTGAGATGACAGACTCCTCTCCACCTGCAGCCGCTGTCTCTCTGTTGCCTACATCCTCTACCAGCAGCTTCAGCATCAAACTGCTGCCTCACTCTTCACCTGCAGCCTCCGTCAGCAACCTGCAGATTCTGACAGATCACTGCGGTCAAACCTCCACCTTCAGCGCTTCCGCCTCCACCTGCAGATTCCTACAGCCATCTGAAGACGACCACTCCCCCTGAAGATCCCCACAGAAAGCTGTGGCCAAACCTCCACCTACAGCCTCTATAAGGAAACCTGCACAGATGTTATCCTACTGCCATGTGGAGACCTGAGTGGAACAGCAAGGACCAGAGAAACACACGCAGATATAGTCCTTCAGTTAATATGCAAACATATTTCTGTGTTATTAAAGCTGGCTCTCTGTTTACATTCTGTTCACTTGTTCTTCTTCTCACAGGTGTTTTCAAACGTTGTGAAAGACTGAGCTCACACTCCTCAACATGAACCTGACTGACTGTGATGATGCCTTCATGAAACGAGAGAGCTCCACTGTACGTACAGTATAGCAGTATGAGATTTCTTAACAACACTCTGAGTGTATTGGGATTTTTAATGGAAGTTCGGTGATGAATTATATTTGAATGCAACACCTTACACTTCCAGATCTACCAGGAGCTGCTTCAGGGCCCTGAGGACAACTCCTTTTACAACAGCTCTGTTCCAGAGATGCTTCCTCCTCCTCCACATCCTCAACCTTCACCACCCCTCCTGCTCATCGCCAGAACTAAGAGTGCCCCACCCCATCTCAGCAACCACCACCAGTTTCTCCTGCAGCCACCGCCTAAGAGGAAGAGACGTAAAGAAAAAAGGAAAGGTAAAGGCGAGGCAGCGGAAGACGGTGCCCCTCAACACAAAATCCCCCACATGGCGGTGGATCTGCAAGAAACGCCAGATGAGAAGCAAGGGGCCGAGTCATCCTCAGAAAAAGGGTCTCTAATGGACACCCAACAGAATGAACGAGAGAAAACAGACATCGAGGGGAACGGAGTGAGCCAAGACAACACACTTGAAATAACACCCACTACTGATGACAACGCAAAAACCAACACAAATGGTGGTGAAGAAAGCAGAACAAAAGATGGAGGAAGTGAAAAATTAAGCGAGAAATCGTCCAAGACTGAGCAGAAGAAGAACGCCGACTCAGGATCGCACCGTGCCGGGTTCGACGCCTTTATGACGGGATACATTTTTGCCCATTCATGTACCCTGAACAAGAAGAAAGGAGTGGAAGCTGTAGGGAAGGAGGAGGAAGAGGAGTCCTGGGTTCCTTCGTGTCTCAATAAGGTCTACCTCAGCGGTAAATCTGCTCCTCTCAACGTGGTTAAAAGCACCTTCTCCAAATCATCCAAGGCCCATGTGGCGAAGATGGAGATGGTTTGGGGAAAGAAAGTGTAGTGTCCACACTTGAACACAGTATTTAAGTGTTTATATTAGGGCTGCAACTAATTATTATTTTAATTAGTAATCTGCAGATTACTTTTACGATAAACTGTTTGTTCAATAAATTGTCCAAAAATAATAAAAAAGGAACAACCTCAAAAGACTCAAAGTCCAAGTGATTCAATGTTTTGTTGAGTCCAAACCTATGGTCCAAACCCAAAGATGTTGACTTTAATATAATATTTAACAGAGAAAAGCCAAGATCTAAAAACTGCATTTTCTGGCATTTTTTCCATGGATAATTACTTAAAGGATACATCAATAATCAAAGAAGTTGGTATTTTTTTCTCTGGATGCACCTATTGATTGGTCAATTACTAGTTACAACTCCAATGTACATGTGCAGGTTCAATATCAATAATTGTTTAGCCTGCCAACAGTTTGGCTCAACTATTTGATGGACAGTGCTGAACCCCAGAGGATGGGTAGATCCCCTTCCTCTGTCACTATGAGGTTGACCATTTCTGTTTTTAGTGACACATTTTGACAATTATTGAATAGATTGGCTTGGAATTTGGTCCATGCCCCCCCCCCCCCCCCCTCCCTCAGGATGGATGGATTTAAAAGAGTAATCCCTAACTAGGGAACCAGGATTTTGTGTTGATTTTTATTTGCCATGTTTTAAGAATGATGGAATAGGGGGTCAGTTTGCTTGTGGAACAACCTTTCAGTCTGGCAGTGTTGAAATGTAAGTCTGTTTCTCATGCTCTATACTGTTTTTATTTCTTTGTAAGACTTTTGTACATTTGTACCTACTATTAATAGTATTAAAGACGGTAATAAAGTGCAATTCAGTGGCAGCTGTTTTGATCAAGCCAGGTATTGTTTCTTAAGTTTCTCTGGAAAGAGCCAGATTCTTGATTTGCATTCATTCTTCATTTTAGATGTTTGTATAATTACCTTTTACAGGAGTTACCTTTTGAAAAAATAAATGTATGCTCTTTAAAAATGATCATTGTCTTTATTTCATTATTTACTTATACTGGTTTTATCTTGAAGGATGATTAAAACAAAATGCCATAATTTAATCCCCTTGCTATAACCAGCACATCATTTTTGAATCGACTGTCCATGGAAGTAATAGTTAATATATCAGCAGTGTGGCACCAATTGTACCACACTCACAAGTTGACATCCCATTTTAAATACGTTTTTAAAACGTTTTTGTTTGTAGATACATTCATTTTTATTGTGAACTACAAGATTGATAATCATTTTATTTTTTAAATGTTTGCAAACTGACTACAGTGAAAGTTGGTGTATAGCTCCTACACAGGATAAACCATTTGGTCTTTAGTAACTCAGCCTGTCCTCTGGCGCCACCCTCTGGACAAACATTTTCTTGTTTCTGTTTGTGTGATGGAGAAGGAATTACATTTGTTTGTTGTTACAAATACTTTCAGTTGAAACAGATTCCTGGTGACAACATTGTTTGGAAGTAGTTCAGCTTGAACACATCACTGAGGGTAAAGTATGTCACAGAACACAGGATTATTTAATAGAGGTGTTTTCATTGAATTCAATATCAAAGCAATCACGTGTATATAATGGGGTGCTAGGTGTTGACCGCTGTGGATCACACTGGTTGTGTTGTTCTTGTTGTCTCCTGTCCCACTTCAGGAAGGCCATACACCCAGGAAGAGCCCTGCCCTGTGATATCAAAAAAGGCAATGTACAGAGATTAAATTAGTGTAAATCTTCACATGAAACTTTTGTCAAAAAAACAATCATGAAAGAGACAAACTCTGTCTTTAATGTTCTACTTAACAAAACACAGGTCCTTGTGTCCAGTTGCCACAGTATGGTTCACTCAGAGGAACATATAAACAAAGTCTAGTTTATATTTTACATGATGATTGCAATGAAATCACAGCACGTAAGCATTTATATATTTATAGTTAAACACGTTTTATATCAGACACTGGAAGCATTCAGATCTGTAAATTCATATGAAGACATGGACTTCATCTCAGGCTGATTGTACTTTACATTTGAGATCAGATGTTTCATTAGCTCAACTTGCTGTATTTGAGTAATGATCAGACCAACAACAACATCAACAGGTACGTAGGCCAACCACTAATAGTTCAATAACAAGTGCTTTCATAATTTCTTTCCATAGAGGTTTCGTCTTTAGGTTCAAGATAACGATAAACCATGTATTGATATTTGTCTCTGCTGCACATTGTGATTTATCTCTAAGCTAGCAAACTGAAAGCTGCGTGTTATACATTTCCAGTTTAATACCAGTTATATATCTACAGATTCAATATTTATGTTTACAAAATGGACGTAGAGGATTCCATGGTTGCTATGGTTTGACGCAGGACTAGCGTCAATATCGGATCAATATTTAAACCATAACAACCTGAAAACTACCTGAAGACGGTCACGAAAATATTTTCCTCCGCTTTCACTCGACGATTCTGCCAAATTATCGCTTCTTCTCAAGTCTTTTTACATCCCGACAAGAGTCAGAGAACCCCTGAGAGTTATTACAGCGAGAAAACACACTTTAATTATGGAAAATGTAAGATTTCATAACGTTGAAAGTCCCCGTTGTTTCCAATGTGCTTTGCCGTCGACATTTTCAGAAACCTCACAGTTTACTGATGTTTATCAAATCATTTAGTCTCCTGTAACGATAAGTAGGCCTACCATTAAACAGTGTAACTATCAGATTAAGGTCAAGTATACTGTGACGACTCAATTAATACATCTTTGCATTAAAAACTACCAAAAATACACATGCATTCATCAAAACTAGGCTATATGACAATATTAACAAATAAATGTTGTATCTAATACAAATCATTTATATTAACTTTTTAGGCTATATCACCCAGCTTCAAGCTGAAATACATTCATATTGTAACTTTGAATCAAGCTAATTAAAGTCACTCACTTTAACTTAGCATTATTTCCATCATATACATGTGCAATATTATATGTTCAAACAATAAACAGACATATGCTTATTATATAACATTGTAATCACGTCACATATGTGTCACTAAAGCACAATATTAACTGACATGAGGGCCTAAAGGTGGCTCTTGTTTTGTTACCGGACCTGTCTCGTCTTGAGGAGGTTTTCAGACTTTGATTATGTTTCATGTTTCTTCATTTATGATTTTTATCCAACAACCACATCCATCTTTGGCAAGTTAATCTTCCAGCACATAAAACTATAACACATTTGATTTGTATACTACGACATGACAACATACTTGAAAAAGGTCCATCCTGCATGTACTTGTAGAGCCTCATCCTAACATGAGTGTGTGTTGTTGCAGGGTCGAGTGCCCGTCCTCCCGCAGGACAACCAGACAGGAAGGAGAGTCTCTGCCCGCCAGAGGAGGCCTGCAGTCTGCAGACAGTGTCCCTGCTGCAGGGACGACCAGGTGAGACATCTGATCCTCAACTCTGTTCCTTGAAATTGTACACAGTTTAATCCACAAGATTGTTTGACAGGTTTACAAAAAGGTAAACACATAGTGGAGTATATTGTCAATACTAAATAGTTTGAGAAGGTCCATTGTACAGGACTAATGCCCCAAATACTCACATTTCAAGTAATCCTCTGCATCTGATGTAGATGTTTCCTCTTGTAAAATGATAAAAGTATGTTGTTAAGTAAGAAGTTTACTAGAGTCTGACATCCTCTCGTGTTTTGCTGACCTTCTCCAGGTGCCACATACAAAGCGCCGGCGCCCTGCTGCTTCTGCAGACCTTCCCCAGAAAAGGAAGCAGACCTCCGCGGCTCTTCCTCCTAAACCTGCTGACCTGCCACCTGTCTCTAATGTGGCCTCCAGCCCCCGGACCTCCAATGCTCCCCTGCACCTCGAAGACCCTATTAGGATCCACAACCGCTCAGTCGAGGAGTACCAGCTCATCTACCATGAAGTTGTGGATAACATGCTGAGGTACGTTGCGTCACAAATGAGTCAGTTCATTTACAGAGTTTCCACTCTCTTAGAAATCTATCTCTCTATTTTCCTTCATCATAAAGATTTATTTTTGTGTTTCTCCTCTCAGGTTCCCGGACGGTCGCCTGCGTCCATATAGTTTGGGTCTGGGTCGTCGTATCAAGCAGAAGCTGTGGGAGCGACTGGACCGTCCGATGTTCACAGAGACAGTGGATGAAGACGGTCTGGTTCATGTGGACGTGTCCTACGGTGCTGGAGTCCAGCCTCCGCTCTACAACGTGGATGTTTCTGGTGAACCAGAGCCCGAATATCCACCAGCAAAAAGGGCAAAGCACTAAGACACACTCTCATAAGCTGACATGTCTAATAATACTGTGCTTTAAGTTTAGTTTAGTTTTTTTTAAAGTATGGCAGATAAGTTTAAGTTTATTAAGTGTAGAGATACGTTTTTAGTGCCAAGCATAAGTATTATGTGCTAAGTCTTTAGTTTTAAGTATTTAGTAATAAGTATAAGTCTAAAGTGTTAAGAGTAAGTGTTTAGTTTAAGTTTTTAGTTATAGTAATTTGTTTGAAGTATTTCATATTAAGTGTTACGTTTTTAGTGCCAAGCACAAGTATTAAGTGTCAAGTCTTTAATTTTAAGTATTTAGTAATAAGTATAAAGTGTTAAGAGTAAGTGTTTAGTTTAAGTTTTCTGTTTAAGTACTAAGTTGAAGTATTAAGTATTTAGTGTTAAGAGTAAGTATTTAGTAGTAAGTATAAGTATTTAGTGTTTAGTTTAAGTATTTAGTAATAAGTTTAAGTATTTAGTGTTAAGAATAAGTAGTGTTAAGAGTTAGTATTTAGTTGAGTTAAGTTTACTTTCATTGATCTTAATGTATCTCACCACTGATGAATTGTCTTCCTCTGAATCAGTTCCTGCTCCTCTGTTAACAGTCTTCTTACTCCAGCTTCAGCCTCAACAGCAACAGTTATCACCTGCCAGAACACCTGCTCCACCCTCCAGCCTCCACCTGTTACTTCTACCAGACAAAACATCAGCCTTGAGCTGCAGCCTGTGAGATGACAGACTCCTCTCCACCTGCAGCCTCTGTCTCTCTGTTGCCTACATCCTCTACCAGCAGCTTCAGCATCAAACTGCTGCCTCACTCTTCACCTGCAGCCTCTGTCAGCAACCTGCAGCCATCTCCTCCAACTGCACATTCTGTTGAATGGCTGATGGCTGAACCTCCATCTACAGCCTTTGCCAGTGCCTATACCTCTCGAAGTGAACTGCTATCCGAGCCTCCACCCACAGCCTCTGTCAGCAACCTGCAGCTTCCGCCTCCACCTGCAGATTCCTACAGCCATCTGAAGACGACCACTGGGGGAGTGGTCGTCTTCAGATGAAGATCCCCACAGAAAGCTGTGGCCAAACCTCCACCTACAGCCTCTATAAGGAAACCTGCACAGATGTTATCCTACTGCCATGTGGAGACCTGAGTGGAACAGCAAGGACCAGAGAAACACACGTAGATATAGTCCTTCAGTTAATATGCAAACATATTTCTGTGTTATTAAAGCTGGCTCTCTGTTTACATTCAGTTCACTTGTTCTTCTTCTCACAGGTGTTTTCAAACGTTGTGAAAGACTGAGCTCACACTCCTCAACATGAACCTGACTGACTGTGATGATGCCTTCATGAAACGAGAGAGCTCCACTGTACGTACAGTATAGCAGTATGAGATTTCTTAACAACACTCTGAGTGTATTGGGATTTTTAATGGAAGTTCGGTGATGAATTATATTTGAATGCAACACCTTACACTTCCAGATCTACCAGGAGCTGCTTCAGGGCCCTGAGGACATCTCCTTTTACAACAGCTCTGTTCCAGAGATGCTTCCTCCTCCTCCACATCCTCCACCTTCACCACCCCTCCTGCTCATCGCCAGAACTAAGAGTGCCCCACCCCATCTCAGCAACCACCACCAGTTTCTCCTGCAGCCACCGACCTAAGAGGAAGAGACGAGACGTAAAGAAAAAAGGAAAGGTAAAGGCAGATGCAGGGAAGACGGTGCCCCTCAACACCAAATCCCCCACATGGGGTGGATCTGCAAGAAACGCCAGATGAGAAGCAAGGGGCCGAGTCATCCCTCAGAAAAAGGGTCTCTAATGGACACCCAACAGAATGAACGAGAGAAACAGACATCGAGGGGAACGGAGTGAGCCCAAGACAACACACTTGAAATAACACCCACTACTGATGACAACGCAAAAACCAACACAAATGGTGGTGAAGAAAGCAGAACAAAAGATGGAGGAAGTGAAAAATTAAGCGAGAATCGTCCAAGACTGAGCAGAAGAAAACGCCGACTCAGGATCGCACCGTGCCGGGTTCGACGCCTTTATGACGGGATACATTTTTGCCCATTCATGTACCCTGAACAAGAAGAAAGGAGTGGAAGCTGTAGGGAAGGAGGAGGAAGAGGAGTCCTGGGTTCCTTCGTGTCTCAATAAGGTCTACCTCAGCGGTAAATCTGCTCCTCTCAACGTGGTTAAAAGCACCTTCTCCAAATCACCCAAGGCCCATGTGGCGAAGATGGAGATGGTTTGGGGAAAGAAAGTGTAGTGTCCACACTTGAAACAGTATTTAAGTTTTATATTAGGGCTGCAACTAATTATTATTTGAATTAGTAATCTGCAGATTACTTTACGATAAACTGTTTGTCAATAAATGGTCCAAAAATAATAAAAAAGGAA